>NC_134552.1:38004184-38263750 GCF_025594145.1 Primulina tabacum
CCTCAATCCTCGGCAGTGGGTATTTATTCTTCACTGTAACCCTGTTCAACTCCCGGTAGTCAATGCAAAGCCTCATCGAGCCATCCTTCTTTTTCACAAATAAGACTGGCGCGCCCCATGGAGAAAAGCTCGGACGAATGAACTCCTTGTCGAGAAGTTCCTGGATCTGCTTCTTAAGCTCTGCCATCTCTGTCGGTGCTAGTCGGTACGGCGCTTTGGATATCGGAGTCGTACCTGGCATAAGCTCAATGGAAAACTCCACCTCTCTCTCTGGTGGCATACCAGAGACGTCTTCGGGAAAAACGTCTAAGAAATCTCTAACTATCGGAACATTTGAGGCTGACTGGCTGGGTTCCTTGGGGATAGATAAAAAGGTTGCTAGAAATGCCCGACACCCTCTATGCATGAGCTTCCTAGCCTGAACATAAGGAATAATGCGCGGTAAAGAAAAGTACTTGTCCGGCTCAAATAAGAACTGCTCCATTCCAGGCGGTCGGACAAGAACGGATCTCCGCTGGAAGTCTATCAACACTCTGTTCCTCAATAGCCAGTCCATCCCTAGGATGATGTCAAATTCCGGCATCGGTAACACGATCAGATCCGCATAAACAAGATTACCGTGCAGCTCAAGGTCTATATCTCGGATAACATTGGTAGCTGCCATCTCCTCGCCTGACGGCAACACTACTGAAAAGGCTGTATCTAGCCCAATGGTCTGGATCTTGAGAAAGTTTGCAAAGACCTCCGAAATAAACGAGTGAGTGGCCCCTGAATCTATCAAGGCCTTGGTAGCGGAACCAGATATAAAAATTCTCCCTGAAAGAGCGGAGCTCTAAGTTGAATCCCACTACAAGATCTAAACTTATAGACATGCAAAGGTCAAGGTTCCTCTAGCTTAATTCCTCTGAAATAAATCTGAGTAGAGCATGCAATCCTATAACAGTTCTAAGTTCAAAAATCTAAATCCCGATTCCCAAAATGCTGAAATTCGAAGAATAACTTAAAGTTTAAAGGTACCTGTCAACAACATAGTCTCCGGGTTGGTTTCCGCGGCATGGAGAGCAAAAACTCTGCCTTGGGTAGGCAGATTTCTCTGAGGACACTGCAGCAACATGTGGTCTGGACTGCCACACTTAAAACACTTTCCTGAGCCAGCCATACATGCTCCAGGATGGCGACGTGAGCACCTGGGACAAACTGGGTGCTCCTGAGTCCTCGGGGCTGGGCGTCCCCGCTGCTGCTGCTGCTGGCCTCGGTTCCTGGGCGGTCCATGAAAAGGCCTCTTATTCTGCTGCTGATGCTGATGAGGAGGAGGGCGGTGCGGTGCCTGGACTGGGCGCTTGCCCTGGCGATCCCTCTCGATATCCCGCAGATCCTGCTCTGCGGCTAAGGCCTTGGAGACGGCAACCTCATAAGTAGCAGGGTCAGATACCCTAACATCCCGGCGCAAGATCGGCCGTAAGCCCACCAGGAAGTGCATCATCTTGGCTCTGGCATCATTCGCTATCAGGGGCACAAAGTGACAGCCCCTCTCGAACTTACGGATAAACTCCGTAACCGACATATCCCCCTGTCTCAGACTCATGAACTCGGTGGTCAGCCTGGTGCGAACCTCCTCAGCAAAATACTTGGAGTAGAAAACCTCCGTAAAGCGGGTCCAAGAAAGTGTAGCCAATGTCAGGGCTACCGAAGCTCCTTCCCACCATAAGCGGGCGTCTCCAGTGAACAGGTAGGTGGCACATCGGACTCGGTCTGCGTCCCCCAGCTCCATAAAATCGAAGATAACCTCGAGGGATTTGATCCATCCCTCGGCAACCATGGGGTCAGATGCCCCAGAGAATTCCTTCGGGCGCATCTTCATGAATCGCTCATACACAGCCTCGGGCCCTGTCGGCCTGGCTGCGGCTGCGGCTGCGGCATTGCCCCCCGCAAACTGTGCGAAGAACTTTGCCATCCCAGCTAACATCTGGGCACTCATGTCCGGTGGGGGCGGTGGAGGAGGTGGTAGGTCTCCCTCTGGTCTACGCTCCTCCCTGTCTTCTCGGCGAGGCTCCTCCTCTCTGTTGCGCTCTAAAATGCGTCTAGGGGGCATACTGTTCCAACATAACCCATACGTAACTAACATGCATAATTCCATAATTTATTTTAAATGAACTCTGAAATACTGAAAATCTGGAAGCATGCTGACAAACTAATTCATGCTTTAACTAAAATGCTGAACAAAATGCTGAACTGAAAAACTTACAGACCAAAGGCGTGGCTTCGTGAGCTTCTCGCGGTCAGTAGTAGTGAAACCCTATACAGAACCACCGCTCTGATACCAACTGTGAAGGGCCTAAAACTCCTTTCTTGAAAATTTGCGGAAAATTAAAAATTTTCTTTTTAAAAAAACTTAAATGGCCTCATTCATAAAATCACTGGTGAATCAAGTTCAATATTTCAAAATATTGCAGCGAAAGAAAATTAAAGTTTTGCCAACAACAACGATTTAAAAATATCCAACGACTGATAAAATTGTTTGCGGAAAAAAATAACAACTGCTGCTCTGAGGTCCTCGGGTGCCACTACTGCCGACCTAAGCTGGCTCACTGGTCCCCGCCCTCGGCCCTGGCCTCATCAGTACCTACAACAATCAAGTCTAGTGAGCCTAAAGACTCAGCATGCATATATCACAGGTAACGAGTAAAAATCTGAATTAAAATATGCATGAGTTAACATATCCTGTCCTGAGGCATACTGAAAATAATCTGTACTGAGCAATTATATTACGTGCATAACTGAACTGATAATCACAGTAAAAATGTTTGCTCCTTGGAGCCTGTACTGAAATAACTGATAAAATTTTCTGTTGAGATTATGTTTTACGCCTGTGGCCACTGCACTAAGCTGAACTGATCGGTAACTGGCTACAGGGGAGGCTGAAACTGAACTGAGCTGGCCGGTCACTGGCGACCGGGTGGTACCATACTGAACTGATCGGTCACCGGCGACCGTATAAAATAACACTCCCACATAGTGAATGAACCACAAGACATATCGCATAAATCTCAAAAATAATCATTTTCTATTTAATGCACGTAAAATAATTAACTGGCGTAATGAAAATTCCTGTAATTTTACCAACTGGATTGGATTGGATCGTTCCCAGGCTCGCTGCAACCTAACTGTGCCATGAAAAATATGCAATAGCTTAAACATGACCAACTATGCAATTTACGTTCAAAAGATGCGACTATGACGCCTAATGACTTCGCATTTAATCATGACTCCGAGCCAACCTGAACCGACACTGAACCGACGTATAGTCATGATTAAAATACGCTGAAAAATCATAAAATAATGTTCCTAAAATGATAGGGTCGAAATCTAGGTGGAATGGAGGCCAAAACACGAAACGCTCTTTCGAGAGTCAATTTGGCACATCGCACCGTAAATTCTCGTACGACCTCAAAAATGATCCGAATGACGAACGGTCAAAAACATGACCTTCCTAACTCAATGAGGCACTGTCCAGTCCATGGCGATTGGCTAAAAGCCAACCAAGAACTCGAACGAGCCTCTGAACCGACACAGCAACTTGATGTAATTTCCAGCAGCAGCGCAACTACAAGACTTGCGTTGGTTTCGAGGCTATCGGCCATTAGGGGAGTGAACCACCGACCAGAGACTCTTACCAACATCCCAAGGAATGATTTGAACCATGGCTAAGGGCCATAGGCTAGCCACAATCCGCATCACACCAAATCTTAACCGAAGGGTCCAACCGAGAGCAACCTGCATGCGTGTGTAGTGTTTATGCTATGATCGATGTCTTGCGTCGTTCCAGTGGCCATTTGATTGACCATGGCACAATCTAGACATCTAGGAGCATGATATGAACCGTGGCTAAGGGCCATAGGCCAACCAAGATCCATACCAAGCAACAAAAGAAACGAAACCATATGCTGAAAAATGGAAGGGGCCGAATGGGGAAAGGGGCTGTTGTGACGTTTTGATTAAAAACCGATGAACCATGGACCAAGCCACCAAAAGGGCAACTTAGTCACGTCTTAGACATGCTAGGGAGGGGATCCAACCATGGATATAGGCCCTTGGGGCAGCCAAGATCAGATCCTTCCTCCATGACAACAAACTGAATTTTTCGAACAACATTTCTGCACCTATGGGGACTTGCTGTCATTCTGAATTTCCAGCAAGCATGGGGCTGGTTTGAATGGACCAACATGGTCATAATGCATCCTACTACATGTATACAAGCTGCCTTGGGAGCCTGGAGTCGATCCAATACCTGAAACTCACAAACCAAAAGAAATCGTGAAGCTTGCCAAGGAAATCGAAAAATTCTGCATGTGTGGTTTCAAAATGTTTTGACTTGGATCTCGATTTTTACTTGAATAAACATGATCATGTACTGAAAAATAAATGATAATATGACTTGATTGAGGTTTGAAAGAAATCTAGACATGCCTGATTTCGTTTCGAAAGAAAACGAACGAAACGACGACGACGCGGCACGGAGGAGGTGGAGCGCTTCTCTTTTCTACCTTACCTTGCTCTCGATTTTTCTCTCTTCTTTTTGGCTAGGTACCTCACAATTTTTCTACTGAAAATGAGTGTGAATTCACTCTGAATTTTTGAAAAGGAGAGGGGGGAAAAATGGTTATGAGGGGTGAGGAGAAGGGTGCACAATAATAGGATCATATCAAGACCAAGTCTTCCCAAATTTGAATTTTGAATTATGGTTTGATATCAAATGAGTTGGTGGATGCTTCTAGGAGGTAGTGGCCGATTTTTCCTTATTTTCTAGTCTAGGATATGTCCATTTATTTAATTAAATTGTGCTCCCAAAAATCCTAGAATTATCCTACTAATTACATGCAAAGAATTGGTCAAAGTTGATGAGTTGGAAAATGAATCTTCTAGCACTAAGGGTGGCCGAAAAATGCATGATAAAATAAAGGAAAATGTTGATTATCTAGTCAACTAATAATCCTTGAAAGCCTTACTAATCCCTTAAATAATTTTAGTGAGCTAACCCCTTAATTAAATAACTTAAATGAGTTCATTTCTTAATCACCTCAAATAATTAAATTAAATCCTCAAACCACTCTTTCTAACTTAAATGAACTTACTTGCTAACTAAATTAACTTCTGGAAATATTTCTCGAATCTTAAATTCTATCTCAAAACTCCAACTCCGGTCCGACCTCACTGAAAATACTGAAATGCTAAAAATCAATCTACTGAACTGAATTAATAAATAATTAACTTCAAATAAATGCATCATGCAATGAAGTCAATTAAATTTAAGAAAACCTAGAATTATGCATGGCTTATACGTCTACTGATTTACGGGTTCTACACCAAGGCTCTGTGCAAACTCTTCCAAAACTCTGAAGTAAATCTAGGGTCACGATCAGACACAATCGACACAGGAACACCATGAAGTCTAACAATCTCTGCTATATACTCTTCGGCATACTGGTTCATGGAATACGTTGTCTTAACTAGAAGAAAATGCGCTGACTTGGTTAACCGATCAACAATAACCCAAATAGAGTTAAAACCTTTCAGCGTTCTGGGAAGACCAGTCACGAAGTCCATCGTAATTTGCTCCCATTTCCATTGAGGAATCGGCAATGACTGCAATGTCCCAGCATGTCTCTGATGTTCAATTTTCACCTGCTGACTAGGCACTGAGAAATAAACATGGCAATATCCTTCTTCATACCTGGCCACCAATAGAGTCTACGAAGATCCTGATACATCTTGGTACTACCTGGATGTATCGAATATGGCGCGGTATGTGCCTCTGTCAAAACATCTCGTCGAATATCATCCCCAATAGGAATGCATATACGACCTCTGAATGTCAACAAACCATCTCTATTCATCCCAAACTCTGAATTACCTCTCTCCTCTGCTCTAGCTCTCATCTCTGTCAATTGTACATCATTGGCTTGCTCTCTACGGATCCTGTCTGTCAATGTAGCCCGAATTACCAACGCTGAAAAGCGAGCAATGGTTCCCGGTACTACCTACTAAAGCTATCTCTTCTCTTTGCAAGTCTAACAACAACGGCTTCTAAATCAAAGAACTCAAAGAAAAACTTGACTTACGGCTCAAAGCATCTGCTACAACATTCGCTCTCCCTGGGTGGTAACTAATCGTCACATCATAATCTTTGACAAGCTCTAACCACCTCCTCTGTTGCATATTGAGTTCTTTCTGAGAAAACAAATACTTCAAACTCTTGTGGTCCGTGAAAATTTCACACTTTTCGCCATATAAATAATGTCTCCAGATTTTCAAGGCGAAAACCACTGCTGCTAGCTCCAAATCATGCGTAGGATAATTCTTCTCGTAGTCCTTCAACTGGCGAGAAGCATAAGCTATAACTTTCCCACGCTGCATCAGCACTGCACCAAGACCCTTCTTTGACGCATCATTGTAAACAACAAAGTCCTCTGAACCACTGGGCAATGCAAGTACAGGAGCTGACGTCAACTTATCTTTCAACTCTTGGAATGAACTTTGGCAATCATTAGACCACTCAAACTTCACAGTCTTCCTCGTCAGATTGGTTAACGGCAGGGCAATCTTGGAAAAATCTGAAATAAAGCGACGATAATAACCCGCCAAACCAAGAAAACTGCGTACCTCTGATACAGTGGTAGGAATAGGCCACTTCTGTATCGCCTCAATCTTTACTGGATCAACCGCTATACCATCCTTCGAAACAACATGGCCTAAGAAAGAAATCTGCTCCAACCAGAACTCACATTTCTTCAACTTAGCATACAACCTCTTCTATCTCAACAACTGAAGAACAACTCTGAGGTGCTCTGCATGAAGCTCTATGTTCTTGGAATAGATCAAAATGTCATCGATGAAAACAATGACAAAGCTATCCAAATACGGCTTGAACACCCGGTTCATCAGATCCATAAAGACTGAAGGAGCATTAGTCAGAGCAAACGACATAACCAGAAATTCATAATGACCGTACCTGGTTCGGAACGCCGTCTTAGGGATATCAGACTCCCTAATTTTCAACTGATAATAGCCAGATCGAAGATCAATCTTCGAAAACACTGTAGCCCCTTGCAATTGGTCAAAAAGATCGTCTATCCGTGGCAACGGATACTTATTCTTAATCGTCACTTTGTTGATTTCTCTATAATCAATGCATAACCGCAAATACCTATCTGTCTTTTTAACAAAAAGAACCGGAGCTCCCCAAGGCGAAGAACTCGGCCGAATGAAACCTTTATCCAAAAGATCATGCAACTGCGCCTTCAACTCTTTCATCTCTGTAGGGGCCATTCTATACGGAGCCTTAGAAATAGGAACCGTTCCTGGAACTAGATCAATCACAAATTCTACATCTCTGTCCGGTGGTAAACCCGGCACATCATCCTCAAAAACATCAGGGAACTCTCTCACAACATCAATATCATCAATATTCAATTTCACAATTCCATCCATATCAACAATCGAAGCCAAAAACCCATCACAACCTCTAAACAACAACTTCTTAGCCTCAAGGCACGAAATAAAAGGAAGAACCAGCGAAGTACCTGAACTGGCAAGCATACCTTCCTTATTACCATCATCTGCAAATTTTACCGTCTTGGCAACGCAATCAATCACTGCACGGTAAGTTGATAGCCAATCCATGCCAAGTACAATATCAAACGCAACCATCGGAATAACAATCAAATCGGCATAAACCACTCGCTCATCAATTTGAACAGAACATGAATTCACAATAGACGTCGGGCACAACACATCTCCCGAAGGCAATACAACATTAAACTGGAGGGGAATAGCAGAAGGAACTATACCCAAAGATCTCAAAAATAATTCAGACATAAAAGAATGAGTAGCACCTGTATCAATCAATGTCGTAGCTATTCTGCCTGAAATTAAAATATTACTAGAGATCACGGAAGAATCAGGATTTATACCTTCCTTCGTCATAGTGAAGATGCGACCCTGCACCTTCTCTTTACCCGATCCTCTCGGACAATCTTTGGCAATATGGCCTGCAGTGCCACATCGGTAGCAAGTATAAGAACCAAACCTGCACTCTCCCCTGTGATGCTTACTGCACTTGGGACACAAGGGCCTCTCTGGATCAAATGGAACTGTTGGTGGTTTAGGACTCGACTCAAACTTGCCTTTTCCTTTGAAACGATCCTTTCCTCTTTGATTCGAACCCTGGCCTCTTTGAGCAATGGCCTACTGTCTCGCCTGTCTCTCTCTTGCAATATCTTTCTCATCTTGCTCGGCCAACAAAGCCTTAGCCACAATCTCTTTGAATGTCACAGCTTTCGACATGTTGATATCCCTCCGGATCTCTGCTCGAAGGCCTCTAATGAAATGAGCACCTTTATCCTCGTCGTTGGAAGCAATATACGGGGCAAACAGACAGCCCTCCTCGAACTTCAGAATGTACTCAGCAACATTCAAATCTCCTTGGCGAAGCTCTAAAAAATCAGTCACCTTCCTAGCTCGAAGTGCATCTGGAAAGTACTTGTCATAGAAGAGATCAGTGAACTCTTGCCACTTCATTGCCGGAACATCAACACCTACTTTGGTAGCATTCCACCATATATGTGCAGCCTTGACTAGCATAAACACTGCACAACCAACTCTGTCCTTGTCTTCATAGTTGAGATGATCAAAGATCGCCTCAAGTGCTTTGATCCACTCTACAGCCACCAATGGATCAGTGCTTCCTGCAAACTCAGGCGGATCCATTCTCTTGAAAGCAGTAAATACCCCATCGGTTCCAACTGTTTGAACCACTTGGTCTCTTCCTTGGCCTCTACCTTGACCTGTACCTTGCATACGGAGTAACTGTTGGATCTGCTCACTATGGACCTTGGATTGCTCTTTCAATAACTTGCCGAAGTCTTCGACAACTCTAGATGAATAACTATCCTCACCCTCTGAAGCCTTTCTCTTAGGAGGCATAACTCCTACAATGTGCTCACATAATACATATCAACCAATAACAATGAATAGATGCAAGAAAAGACATACCCGGACCGTTGAAAGTAGACGAAGTAATATGCATTGGTCCAAAGAACGGTGCTCTGATACCACTAAATGTAACGCTCTGACCCGTTTTAGTAAAATAACAGCGGAATTTAAATAAACATTTCTTTGAAGGGAGGAAGGATTTAAAAATTTTCTTGACAACCACATAAATTCACTTTTTACATACAAAAGTATATACATGATCAATCAAATGATGAAACCAAAATACAAAATATCATTTGTATGATCATGTCCAAAGAGCTATCAAAATATCTTCTTCCTTCCATCTATGATATGCATATGGCCCCGGCTCCAGTCAACGTCCTGGTCCATCGCTCTTATCTGCATCACATGAAATAACTGAAATGAGTATAAAACTCAGCAAGTGGAACTCTTACATAACAATGGATACATAGCATACTCTGTAAAACATGGCTTTGAAAACATTAAATACCATCAACTCTGAAACATGAATATTCTGAAACATGAATATCATAGCAATAATAACAATAACGATGGTATTTCTCTTTTCTCTAGTTTGAGTGATATCTATATAGTATCTCTATCTCTGTACCTATATCCCGTCGATATAAATCGACAACCCTGAGGGATATAAGCCTATGGTCGTTGATCAACTAATTGCATGCAATCTCTGACTATGTATCTATCAATCCATAAAACATTTGAACTATCTCTTGGGCATTTTATCAAACACTTTGCATACTCTTTCTCTTGTCTTCCCTTTTTCACAAATGAGACATAAAATGCCTCCAATATATATAACAAGTGTATCAATACATAATCATGAATCAAATGAAGGGAATAGCACATTAAAACCATTGAAATACCATACATATATTATCATGTGAGCACAAGAATGAAATTCCACTTACTACCAACAAGAACACCTTCAATCTAAACCCTTGGTTGAATTCCTACAACAATAAACCATATATAATACCATCAATATCTCAATAATCAAAAACCCATATCAATTAATCCATAAACCAACACCATCAACAAACCCATATCATCTCCAACACCAAAAACTAAGAATAAACTAGACCAAAAGCTTACCTTAGCTTCCTTGAACCCAAAAATATCTTGATCTCACTTCAATAATCCAACAAAATGCTTAAATCAAAGGAAGGAAATGAAAAGAAAAGGAACCCTAGCTTCCTTGCTCTGAAGAAACCGAGAGAGTGGGAAAGAAATGAGAGAAAAGTGAAGTCTCCACCTATTTTATACCTTAAAACACCAAAAACACGACTTTACTGTTCACAGACCGCGGGTGCGCTAGCCCATGCACCGCGGGTGCGATATGCCTTCCGCAACTCATCCAAAAATTTGAAACAGTAGACCGCGGGTGCGGTCATCTTTTAGAGCGCGGGTGCGCTCTCCACTCTGCGCACAACTTCTCCAAAGATCGCCTCCGAAACGCCTCTTCTCTTCATAATTTGGACAAATGGTAAACTACAAAGTTGTATCTCTATGTCTTTTCTTGAACCTCTCAAAATTTCAGATCATTTGGAGGTCTGAGTAAAAAGATATGCTAAATCTCCCAACATGTGTCACTGGAGGAACGTCGAAACACACGACACACTTCGGGTCACTTTTGGCTTATCTTCCACAATGATTTGAACAAAAATCAAAATAATAAAGTTACACCTCTATGTCTTATCTTTCTAATGGAAGTAGCCTCACCTCATTAGGATCAATATAAAAATTATCATGAATTTAATCGTAACGCCGCTACAATAACAATACACAACATCTATAATCAACCATGCTATAAATCATAAATCGACATTCTTAACATCCAAACTATACTTAAACTTACCCAAATAGCCAATAATCATACGAAATCTTAAACCATACCGTTCACCAGGCTTGGCTATTACACCTTATAAAACTTGTTTCAAACCCAGACATTAAATTCATTATAATACATATGCGGAAGCTATACAATAAGACATCCCGGTTCTTGTCGAGGTGAGGCAAGTCACAAGCATCCATTGGCAAACCAACATTCTATATATCTTCATTATCTGATCCTATAATACATAAGCTACGTGAGTTTACAAAACTCAATAAGTTGGCACTTATATGTATCAATATACGTAGAAGGAACATACATATCAAGTCGTGATCAACAATGAATCTTTAAACCATGTCATACTATAGCATATATTCATGTTAATTTTTGTGCTTGAGCCTCATTAGTTGACCTGTACTACCGTGCTTGCTTTATTATATAGCTACTACTGTGTTGGACGTCAGGGAGCACCTTTGGCAACCCCACGCCCCATGAACATATATTGGCCAATAGGTTTGGTGGACTTAAAACCACCCATGATGTCAACAAACTCTATATCATGTAAAAATCAGTCCTTTTCTTTTCATGTTCATGTTCACGTTTATGTCATAGAACCCATCTTCAATATTCATGAGTTTTTTTTCATATTTAATACATAACAATGGAATATGGTGCTATGTTTTCATCAATAAACATACTAACAATGTACATATAACAATAATCAATGGGAAGAAATTGTAATTCATAATATTACTCAGGTATTACTTCAAGAACATGCCAACTTACTGTCCAAGCATACGAATACTGGTTTGAGACGATTTTTATCGCTCCTATACTGTCAAATACATCAATAAACCAATTACTATGTATATACTAGGTGAAAATCATTCCTTTATTGTCCTCTACATGTAGAACAACTAATAGAGAAGAAAACTTACACCCTTAGGAAGTTCTTATGATGGAGAACTTAATTCTAACTTCAAAATGATGTAAGGAATTAAGAAGGGAGCTTTTGGGAGGAAGATTTCTTGTTTCCTTCGTGTTTTGCTGGTAAAGAGGTGAAGAAATGGTTGGATTTGCTTAGAAAGTCAAAAATTATCTTTTTATACATGAGGCGGCGCCCGGGCATACGTCTTTTACCGCCCGGGCGAGGAAATCTCAGCCCTAAACTTTAAAAATTTTATGCAGGTCCGCCTGGGCGGACATTTTCTATGGCCCGGGCGAGCAACTTTCAGCTCTGCACACTGTTTCATGAAAAATCGCTCCAAAAATTTTTCTTTCTTTCATAATCTGAAACAGTGGTAAACATAAAAGTTGTAGCCCTATGTCTTGGCTTGAATCTTCAACTTTTTTCATGTCATTTGGAGGTATGAGTAAAACGTTATGCTTATTCTCCCAACATGTGCCAGTGAAGGAACGACGATATACACGATACATTTTGGGGCACTTTTGGCTTGTCTTCCACAATGATTTTGAGAAAACCAAAAACATGAAAGTTGTAGCATTACATCTTAGCTTTCTAATGGTTATAACCTCACATAATTTGGATACATATTCTAATCATTATGCTAAAACCCGTGAAAACTGCCATATTTTAATCTCATTTCCTACCAATTTCATTACAGTACTTCTACCTACACATCTTGCTATCACAATTTAGACACATATTCATTCTTAATACACCATGGACAATCTAGAAATCATATCGATACCTCAATCAAAAAGTAAAACATAATGAGCTAAATAACTACATATTATCATTTGTACGAGTAACCGGACATTACAATTCTCCCCTCCTACAAAGAATTTCGTGCTCGAAATTTTACATACCATATAGTTCAGGATATCTCTGTTGAATTTCGTCTTCTCGCTCCCATGTTACTTCTTCAATTGCATGATTGCGCCATAAATGTTTTACCAAGGGTATTTCCTTGCCTCGTAACACTTTAGATTTCCTATCGAGGATTTGGACTGGCCGTTCTTCATACGAGAGATTCGATGCAAGCTCCAATGGTTCGTAATGAAGAATGTGAGAAGGATTGGCCAAATATTTCCGTAGCAAGGAAACATGAAAAACTTTATGAACATTTGATAAGTTCGGTGGTAAAGCAACTCGGTAGGCCCTGTCTCCTATTCTTTCCAAGATTTCAAATGGATCGATATATCTTGGACTCAATTTTCCCTTCTTACCAAAACGCAAAATGCCCTTCAATGGTGATATCTTTACAAATACATGGTCACCAACCTGAAATTCCAATCGACGACGTCGCACATCAGCATAGATTTTCTGTAGGATTTGGGCATTGTGCATTCTTTCTCTGATCTTAGTTACCAATTCAGTTGTCTGTTGTACCAATTCAGGCCCTAATAATTTTCTTTCTCCTACTTCATCCCATGTACCGGAGAGCGACATTTTCTACCATATAATGCATCATATGGTGCCATTCCAATGTTTACTGATAGCTATTGTTAAATGTAAACTCAGCCAACGGTAGTTTACTGTCCCAACAACCTGGAAAATCAATAGTACAGGCCCTCAAAATATCTTCCAATATCTGATTCACTCGTTCTGATTTTCCATCAGTTTGAGGATGGAACGCCGTACTAGATGACAATCGAGTTCCCATAACATGATGTAAAATCTTCCAAAATGCATATGTAAATTTGGGATCTCTATCAGATACAATGGACATTGGGATGCCATGAAGTCTCACTATCTCTTTGATGTATTCTTCAGCATATTGATTCATCGTGTATGTGGTCTTCACCGGAAGAAAATGAGCTGATTTCGTAAGTGATCCACAATAACCCATATAGCATTGAACCCTCTTTGTGTTCTTGGCAAACCAAGAATGAAATCCATCGTGATGTGTTCCCATTTCCACTCAGGAATGGGTAGTGGTTTCAGGAGTCCTGCTGGTCTTTGATGTTCAGTCTTGATCTATTGACAAGTTAGGCATTGTGCAACAAATTGAGCAATGTCCTTTTTCATACCTGGCCACCAAAATAATGGTTTCAAATCTTTGTACATTTTCGTGTCTCCTGGATGGATTGAGTAGGGTGTAGCATGAGCATCAATAAGAATGTCAGTTCTTATCGTTTCTTATTTTGGCACACACAGTCTCCCTTGATGTGTCCATATTTCTTCCCTATTCAATTCAAAGTTTAAATTTCCTTTTTCTTCATCTCTCTGTCTCAGTTGTTGTAATTGATTATCTGCATTTTGTTCGGCCTTGATCCTGTCTGCAAGTGTGGGTCAAACCATGAGAGATGATAACTGGATTGTAGCTTCTTTTGGTATAACATCAATTTTCAAGTTCTGTAAATCCCATAAAATTTGTTCTTGTAATTGCATTGCAGCAATAGAACTGGACTTTTGACTTAACGCGTCTTCAACAACATTGGCTTTACCTGGATGATAATTAATAAAACAATCATAATCTTTCACCAATTCCAACCAACGTTGTTGTTGTATATTCAGTTTTTTTTTGCGTGAATAAATATTTCAAACTCATGTGGTCCGTGTATATTTCACACCGTTCACCATACAGATAATTGCGCCATTTTTTTTAACGCAAATACCATTGCTGCCAGTTCTAAATCATGTGTGGGATAATTCTTTTCATATTCCTTCAATTGTCTTGATGCATAAGCAATGACCTTCCCGTGCTGCATTAACACAGCTCCTAAACCTTGTTTCGAAGCATCACTGTATACCACAAAATCTCCTGGTCCTTCTGGGATAGCAAGGACCGGTGCTGACGTCAATTTTATTTTTAACTCTTGGAAACTATGCTCACATGCTTCGTTCCATACAAATCTTACATTCTTTCGTGTTAAAGCAGTCAAAGGCAATGCTATCTTAGAAAATCTTGCTATAAACCGACGATAATAACCAGCTAATCCAAGAAAACTACGTACCTCAGTAACAGTAGTTGGTCGTAGCCAGTTATTAACAACTTCAATCTTCCTTGAATCCACCGATATGCCTTCTTTTGAGATGATATGGCCCAAGAATGCTACTTGTTCAAGCCAAAATTCGCATTTCTTCTATTTGGCATACAAATGTTTATCTTTCAAAGTCTGCAGAACTAATTTCAGATGTTCTCGATGCTCCTCTATAGTTCGTGAGTGGATAAGAATATCATCTATAAACACAATCACGAACTTGTTTAGAAATGGCTTGAAAATTCTGTTCATTAAATCCAATAAAGCAGCTGGCGCATTCGTTAGTCCAAATGGCATTACAAGAAATTCATAATGCCCATACCTGGTTCGGAAGACAGTCTTTGAGATATCATCTGACTTTAATTTTAATTGATGATAGCCTGATCGTAAATCAATCTTCGAAAAGATAGCAGCTCCTTGTAATTGATCAAAAAAATCATCAATTTTGGGGAGTGGATATTTGTTTTTTATTATCACTTTGTTCAACTCCCTATAATCAATACATAGACGAAGGGTACCGTCTTTATTTTTCACAAATAAAACAGGTGCACCCCACGGTGAAAAACTCGGTCTAATAAACCATTTATCAAGTAACTCCTGTAACTGTTCTTTTAATTCTTTCATTTCTGTAGGAGCTAATCGATAAGGAGCTTTTGAGATCGGATGAGTTCCTGTCACAGTATCAATCACAAATTCGATCTCCCTACCTGGGGTAAGCCTGTTACATCACTAGGAAATACTTCTGGGAATTCACAAACAACATCTGTATCTTTTAATTCACGAACATGTGGGTCAATAATTAAAATAGATGCTAAGTATCCTTGACACCCCTTCTGTAGTAATTTACAAGCCTTCATACAAGAGATTATCCGAAGAGGTAAGGATATACCTTCACTTGCTACTGTGAATGGTTCAGCTCCTACAGGTGCAAATTTGATCATCTTTATGCCACAGTCGATAGTAACTCTGTACTTCGAGAGCCAATCCATTCCCAATATCACATCAAAATCAGTCATCCTCAGAACTATTAAGTCAGCATACATCCGATGGCCTTGAACATATATTGCACACCCTCGCACAATCTGATCTGTCTGTAATTCTTGCAAAGAAGGTAAAGCTATGGCGAGTTGTGTCTCTGTTGTACTTGCTGTAATGCCCAGTCTGCCTACAAACGATTCCGAAATAAAGGAAAGCGTGGCTCCTGAATCTAGTAAAACAATAGCAGTAATACAAGAAATCAAGAACATACCAGTGATCATCGATGTATCCGCATACACTTCCTCTTTAGTCATGGAGAAAAAGAATCCCTGTACTTTCTCAGAACTCCCTGGACAATTCCTGGCAAGATGCCTTGGCTTTTTGCAACGATAACAAACATTGGAACCTTGCATACATTCCCCGCCATGAAGTTTGTGACATTAGGACAAGGTGGTCTGTCTTGTTCTTTACATGGAGGGGGACCCTTGCCACGAGGTTCCTCCAATCGAGTACCCCTACTATCAGTATTTTTGCCTTGTCATGTTCCTTGGCTCCTTTGAAAGTACTGCTGCCTTCGTTGTTTCTATTTTTGTCCATGTCTTGCTCATTCTGTTCTGCCATAAGTGCTCTTTCTACTATCTCTCCATATGTAAAAACCTTCGACATCCGTACATCTCTTTTAATTTCAGAGCGAACTACCCGCATGAAGTGTTCGTCCTTACTTGTGTCATCATGTTCAATATATGGTACATATTGGATTCCAGCCTCGAAGTGTTGTATGTATTCCGCCATTGACATGGTTCTTTGCTTCAGATTAAGGAAATCACTGCCTTTCTTGGCTCGTACATCTTTACTGAAATATTTGTTGTAAAACGTGGATTTAAATGTATACCATGTCAATGGTATCGCAGGTAATGCCACCCTTGCACTCTCCCACCATATTCTTGCATGTTTTGTTAATAAAAAGATTGCACAAGTTACTTTGTCAGCATCTTCCATATGAAGGTAGGAGAAGATGGACTCCAACGACTCAATCCATTCTTTTGCTACTGCTGGATCGGTGCTTCCCATGAATTTCGGAGGATTCAGACGTCGAAATCGATCATAAACATATGTTTGAACAGGTCTTTGTCTGGGTAGCATGGCTTGTGCGTGTGCCTGCTCATGAGTAGTCTGTTGCATCTCAAGTAATTTTTGTATCTTCCTCCATGGACTTTCGCTTGTTGTTGGAGCAGCTGAGCAAAATCATCTACAGGTCGTGGCGCACTGCCCTCACCTTCGACTGTTGGGGCCTTGTCCTTAGATGACTCTCCTTCGTATACTTTACGTTTAGGTGGCATCGTCTTTTATCCTAACCTACATGTAGGATATGTAAAAGCACATAACTTAGCATAAACTATGGAATACAAAGATACTAATTCGTTTAGGTGGCATCGTCTTTTATCCTAACCTACATGTAGGATATGTAAAAGCACATAACTTAGCATAAACTATGGAATACAAAGATACTTACTTGCCGAGTTCCCCATGTATGGATGAAGTGCAGTGTCTTCCCTCTCGAAGAACCGTGGGCTCTGATACCAACTAAAATGTCACACCCTTACTCTATACTTGACATGATTACCATAATCAAAATAGGATTTGAATGATATATCTATATTATGAAGCAATTTAAACAAGATGCATCAATATGAAGTTCTATAAAATTTTTAGCATTATGTCCCTATATTTTGAATACACCAACACTCAAGCAACAATAACAATATGTAATACACCAACACTCAAGCAACAATAACAATGTGTACAAATAATCTTATCCTTATATACAAACATATTCTATATCATTATACACATAGATATACACCTTAAAAAAGTTGTTTCAAACCCGGATATTAAATTCATTATAATACATATTCGAAGCTATAAAATAAAACATCCCGGTTTTTGTCGAGGTGAGGCACGTCACAAGCATCCATTGGCGAACCGGCATCCTATATATCTTCATTACCTGATCCTGTATTACATGAGCTACGTGAGTTTATAAAACTCAATAAGTTGGCACTTATACGTAATATGCGTAGAAAGAACATACATATCAAGTCGTGATCAACATTGAATCTTTAAACCATGTCATACTATGGCATATATTCATGTTCATTTTTGTACTTGAGCCTCATTAGTTGACCTGTACTACCGTGCTTGCTTTATTATATATCCACTACTGTGTTGGACGTCAGGGAGTACCTTTGGCAACCCCATGCCCCATTAACATATATTGGCCAATAGGTTTGGTGGACTTAAAATCACCCATGATGTCAACAAGCTCTATATCATGTAAAAATCAGTCCTTTTCTTTTCATGTTCATGTTCATTTTCATGTCATAGCACCCATCTTCAATATTCATGAGTTTATTTCATATTTAATACATAACAATGGAATATAGTGCTATGTTTTTATCAATAAACATAATAACAATGTACATATAACAATAATCAATGGGAAGCATTTGGAATTCATAATATTACTCATGTATTACTTCAAGAACATGCCAACTTACTGTCCAAGCGTACGAATACTGGTTTGAGACGATATTTCTCACTCCTATACTGTCAAATACATCAATAAACCAATTACTATGTATATACTAGGTGAAAATCATTCCTTTATTGTCCTCTATATGTAGAACAACTAAAATTGAAGAAAACTTACACCTTAGGAAGTTCTTGTGATGGAGGACTTAATTCCAACTTCAAAATGATGAAAAGAATGAAGAAAGGAGCTTTTGGGAGGAAGATTTCTTGTTTCCTTCGTGTTTTGATGGTAAAGAGGTGTAGAAATGGTTGGATTTTCTTAGAAAGTTGAAACTTATCTTTTTATATATGTGGCAGCGCCCGGGCGGATGTATTTTACCGTCCGGGCGAGGAACTCTTGGCCCTAAACTTTAAAAGTTTTATGCAGGTCCACCCGGGCGGACATTCTCTTCGGCCCGGGCGAGCAACTTTCAGCCCTGCACAATATTTCATCAGAAATTGCTCCACAAACATTTCTTCCTTTCATAATCTGAAAAAGTGGTAAACATAGAAGTTGTAGCCCTATGTCTTGGCTTGAATCTCCAACTGGTTTCATGTCATTTGAAGGTCTGAATAAAATGTTATGCTTATTCTCCCAACATGTGTCAGTGAAAGAACGACGATATACATGACACAATTCGGAGCTCTTTCGATTTGTCTTCCACAATGATTTTGACAAAACCCAAAACATGAAAGTTGTAGCATTACATCTTAGCTTTCTAATGGTTATGGCCTCACATAATTTGGATACATATTCTAATCATTATGCTAAATCCCGTAAAAACTGACATATTTTCATTTCATTTCCTACCAATTTCATTACACTACTTCTACCTACGCATCTTACTATCACTATTTAGACACATATTCATTCTCAATACACCATGGACAATCTAGAAATCATATTCAATCTCAATATCGATACCTCAATCAACATGTAAAATATAATGAGCTAAATAACTACATATTAAATGACGTAAACGCATTATTATCATTTGTACGAGTAATTGGGCATTACAGTGGGTATAAAACTGTGTTCTGGCCCCCATCAGTGGGTATAAAACTGTGTTCTGCCCTAGCCCCTTAGAGGATTAATATATTGGGGACAATTTGACCATGGAAAATGAGATGAATAACAGTGTTTGATAATCTTTGTCTCATATTTCGAATTTGATTCGGTTCTGTTATGATAAGTCAACGTAATAAGTTTTGAAAGTATGTTAAAAGATGATTTAAAATTATGTCTTATGTATTTGTGAAAATCGATCGGCTCCCACTTGCTGAGTGTTTCCCAAAACCACTCTGTAACGTAACATATTTTGAACTACTTGAAATTTGAGGAAAATAAAAAATTTTCTTAAATACAAAATAAATTTTCAAATTTTCATTAAAATAACTCGCTCGTCTAAAAACAATTGCAATAAAAACAACCAAAACCAAGTTTGCCAAAACTAATAATCGTTTAAACATCATAAACTACTTCATGAAATCAGAGTATTAAAAATCGTCATGCATAAAATCTTAAAACATGGGCGGTCCTGGGGTTTAGCATCCTGCGCAGTCCAAGCCGGCTCATTAGTCCCCACCCCTCGTCTCCTCAAAGTCATCCTCACCTGCATCGATCAAGTCTAGTGAGTCTAAAGACTAAATATGTATAAACTAGAGATAGCAAGTACTACATAATAAAACCACATGCATCTTTAAAGTAGGGCTTACATACTTACTTGAACGTAATAGCATAAACATACTTGAAACTTGAACGTAGTAGTATAAACGTAGACGTGCCATCATCATAAGACTTTTCTTAAACATACTTGCATCATACATACTTGAGCGTACATAATATCATTTTGCGTAGAGATATGTTTCAAAGCAAGTGACCCATACATAAAAGTGCCTGATCAGAATAAACTACAGTACTGGGCTGGCAGGGAAAGTCCACTACCACACACATGAGATCTCCGTTCATGCTTTAATGGGTGGATTGTTCTCTGGTCATGCTTTACCATTTTCCAATCCAGATCTAAACCTGGTCATGCTTTACCGGGGTGGAGAGGTTCTCGGCCACGTTCACCGAGTTCCAAACTCAACCATAATTTGGTCACAAGACATTAATCATACATCAAAAACTTCAAAATATTTTCTTTTTGCACGTCAAATATACTTACATGGCATTGAGGGATTCGTTGGATCTCGCTCGAGTCCTTGCTGCACATGCTAACGCGCTAACATGAACCTTAACTTTCACAATTTAATCATGCCTATCGAATGCATCACCCATTGACTTACTAACTTATGACCTTCTGGAAATGCTCGGGACTTGACCGTGATAAATAACATGTTAACCCCCGACTCGACTCCGAAACAAATCTTATCAAGAAGTATGAATTTCCCCAAACAATAGAAGGTGCAGACCTTGCTTAAAACATAGTTCAACGTTCCCCAACAACACTTCATAACATCTAAATTAAATTTTAGTATACTAGGACATAACGACTTAATAGTACCCAAAAGAAGCAGGAGCACCTAAATTCGAAGCCTAAAATTCGTCTGAAGCAGTGCTGCAGGGCCAGACTGGTACCTAGGCGGTGCTCTGCAGCACTGCGGCGCTGCAGAGGCGCCTCCTGGTATGCACTGGCAGCGCTGCGGCGCCCGCAGTGCGGCGCTGCGGGCTTGTTTTGCGCAACTCAACCCAAAATTCTGCACAAGAGTTCCCTATGACTTCTAATGCATGCACAACCTCACCAACCCGAGACAACACCCAAAAATTCACATGATCACCCCATTGGACACTCCTAAACACAGCAAAGAACACTCGGTGGTTTCCAACGAAGCGTGCAACACAAGAAACTCAAGAACATGTCAAGAACACATTTTCATAAAATCACAGTTTAAGCAGTCCCGCAAAAACAATCATACCTCACTCGTTTCTTGTCCAATATTTATGCATTTACTGTCAAATCGAAGGTATCAAAAAGTTTTACGTTTTATATGTTAAAAGTTTTTCAAGATAAGCGACCGAAAATTCGCAGCACATTAAATGACAGTAGAATTCAAGTTTTAGATCTTAACATTATTTCAAAATTAATTCAACAAATTTATGCTCAAACTTTGTACATCAAACATAGATTTTTTTACACATAATAAACATCACAACACATATTAGAAGAGATCGACGCAGGAACAATAGAATATACATGCCTTTTGATAATTAACGTTACCGAAACGACGACACAAAAACGGGAAGGATGCGAGAGACGATCCAGGACGAACGTGGTGCGATTTTCTTGAAGAAAAGCCAACGAAATCGCTGTGAAAATCGGAGAGGGGAGGGGCGGCTGCTGAAGTTCTTAAAACCCTAGGTTTCTCCAATAAAAGTTTGAAATGGGAGTGTAAGGAGTTGTGTGTGTGTAGGCGTGAATGTGTGTGTGTGTTAGTGGGTGTGTGCGTGAGTTTAGGTGTAAATTAGGGAAATAATGTGCTTGATTAATAATTAGAAAATAATTATATATGCTAACCCACTTTTAACTTAATAAAATCTCTTAAATTAAAATGAAATATACTTCTGCTAAACTTTAAAAATTTTAAAATCCTAAAATCACTAAATAAATAATTTAGGATTTAAAATGCTTAAAACTTAATAAATTCTTTAAAATGCACCAAACCTAACTAAAAATAAAATACCATATTTTAAAATTGCCAAAAATCATCGCCGGTCTCTTTTCCTCAATCCCGCATCGAATAATCCCCTGAAACATGAAACTCAAGTAAACATTTAACGTTCATCACATAAACATAAATAATTTAAAAAAATACATTTAAATAAATCATGCATCACTAAAAATCATTTTAAACTTAATTAAATAATTTAACAATTTAAATAAATACATGGGTTTTACGCGTACTGAAGTTGGGCTCTGCAATTCCTCCCCCATAAATTTTGCTCTCAAAATTAAATTTTACCAAACAACTCCATGTAGTGGCTCCTCATATCTGCTTCTGTCTCCCAAATGGCCTCCTCCACTGATTGATTCAGCCACCGGACTTTGACTAGCTTAGTTACTTTGTTCCGAAGTCTACGCTCCTCTCTGTCTAGGATTTGGACTAGTCTTTCCTCATATGACAGATCTAGAGCAAGCTGCAACGGCTCATAACTCAAAATGTGCGAGGGATTTGCTAGGTACTTTCTCAGCATCGAGACATGGAACACATTGTGTACCTTGACCAGATTCGGTGGGAGGGCAACACGATAAGCGAGTGTGCCAACTCTGTCAAGAATCTCGAACGGCCCAATAAACCTCGGACTCAGCTTGCCTCTTTTCCCAAATCTCACAACACCCTTCATATGTGCTATTTTTATGAAAACATGATCATTTACGGCAAACTCAAGATCCCTTATTCTCTTGTCAGCATAACTCTTTTGGCGACTCTGGGCGGTCTTCATCCTGTCACAGATTTTAACCATCACATCTGCAGTCTGCTGAACAATCTCTGGACCAAGTTCTGCTCTCGCATCGACTTCATCTCAATGAATCGGTATTCTGTACTTCCTCCCATACAGTGCTTCATAGGGAGCAATACCTATATATGCCTGAAAACTGTTGTTGTATGTAAAATCCACTAGAGGTACCTTCGATTCCCAATTCCCATGGAAATCGATGACACAGGCTCGCAACAAGTCTTCCAAAATCTGAATCACATGCTCAGACTGGCCATCTGTCTGAGGGTGGAAAGCTGTACTGAATAGCAACTTTATCCCCATGGATGCATGCAAACTCTTCCAAAAGGACGATGTGAACCTCGGGTCCCTATTGGACACTATAGAAATTGGATTCCGTGCAATTGAACTATCTCCCTGATATAGAGCTCCGCATACTGCGTCATGGAGAAAGTCGTCTTCACTGGCAAGAAGTGTGTCGACTTAGTAAGTCGATCCACTATAATCCAAATGGCATTGGATCCTCTGACTGACCTCGGCAAACCAACAACGAAGTCCATGGTGATAATCTCCCACTTCCACTCGGGGATAAGGAGTGGCTTAAGCATCCCTGCTGGCCTCTGATGCTCTGCCTTAACCTGCTGACAAGTGAGACATTCAGACACAAATCGATGGATGTCTCTTTCATACCTGGCCACTAATACAGAATCTGCAAATCCTTGTACATCTTGGTACCTCCTGGATGAATGGAATACGGAGATGCATGTGCTTCTGTCATAATATCCTCTCTGATCGAATCAACACTAGGCACCCACATCCTTCCTCTGTATTTTACAATACCAAACCGTGTAGAGTACATTGTCCTTGGCCTAATCCTTCAGTCTCCATTTCTGTAACTACTCATCCGAAGTCTGACCTCTACGGATTCGATCTAGGAAAGAATACTGGATTGTCAGGTTAGACAGCTTAGGAGCTCTGCCCTTAGGATAAAGCTCTAACCCAAATCTCTGAATCTCTGTATTGACAGCTGTGCTACGACTGCAACTTTTCTACCCAAAGCATCTGCCACAACACTAGCTTTCCCCGGATGGTAGCTAATCTCGCAAACGTAGTCTTTCACTAACTCTAACCACCGTCTATGTCTCATATTCAGTTCTTTCTGCGTGAAGAAATACTTGAGACTCTTGTGATCAGTAAAAATCTGGCATTTCTCTCCGTACAAGCAGTGTCTCCAAATCTTTAACGCAAAGATAACAACATCTAACTCAAGATCATGAGTCGGGTAGTTCTTCTCATGCACCTTCATTGTCTGGAGGCATAAGCTATGACCCGACCGTGCTGTATCAAAACTACTCCTAACCCAAGCTTAGATGCATCGGTGTAAAGTACAAAATTGCCTTGCCTGGCTGGCATGGCTAACACTGTTGCTGAAATAAGAGATTTCTTCAAAGTATCGAAGCTCTTCTGACATTCATCACTCCATACGAATTTAGCATTCTTCTTAGTAAATGAAGTGAGTAGAACTGCAATCGAAGAAAATCCCTGAATCCTGTAGTAGCCTGCTAAGCCTAGGAAACTGCGGATCTCTGATGCATTCTTCGGCTCAACCCATTCCTTAACGGCTGCTACCTTCGCTGGATCCACCTCGATGCCACTGCTAGATATTACATGACCCAAAAACGCTACCTTCTCCAACCAAAATTCACAGTTAATGAATTTTGCAAACAGTTTACGACTCTTCAAGACCTGCAAAACTGTACCCAAATGCTGACTGTGCTCCTCATGGCTCTTCGAGTAAATGAGAATGTCGTCAATGAATAATATGACGAACTGGTCTAGGTAGGGCTGAAAAACTCGATTCATCAAATCCATAAATATTGCTGGAGTATTCATCAGTCCAAACGACATCACTAAGAACTCGTAATGCACATATCTGATTCTGAAGGCCGTCTTATGAACATCTGCATCTTTTACCTTCAGTTGATGATACCCTGATCAAAGGTCTATTTTAGAGAACACTGTAGCTCCCTACAACTGATCAAACAAGTCCTCGATCCTTGGAAGTGGGTATTTATTCTTGATAGTTACCTTGTTTAGTTCTCAATAATCGATACATAGCCTCATGCTCCCATCTTTCTTCTTTACAAAGAGCACTGGTGCGCCCCATGGTGAGAAACTAGGACGAATGAATTCTTAGTCAAGAAGCTCCTGAATCTGTTGCTTGAGCTCTAACATCTCAGCAGGAGCTAGTCGGTACGGTGCCTTAAGAGATTGGCACAGTGCCTGACACAAGATCAATAGCGAACTCCACATCTCTCTGGTGGAAGGCCTGTGATGTCATAAGGAAAAACGTTAGGGAAATCTCTGACCACTGGTACATCAGATATAGATGGAGTGGGCACATCAGGTGCGGAAATAATACTGGCCAAGAAAGCCTGACATCCCTTGTGAATAAGTTTCCGTGCCTGTATGCAAGAGATCATGTGAGAGAAACTTCTCCAACTATCCGGTTCAAAGAGAAACTGCTCCATGCCCAACGATCTAACCAATACTGACCTTTTCTGAAAATCAATACAGACTCTATTCTTCGTCAGCCAATCCATTCCCAAGATAATATCAAATTCTGGCATCGGTAACACAATTAGATCGGCGTACACTAGGTGGCCCTGCAGTTCAAGATCGATGTCTCTGACCACGCTAGTAGCAGATAGCTCTTCCCCTAATGGGACTGTCACTGAATAACTCACGTCGAGCCCAATGGACTTGACGTCCAAATGATTAGCGAATGTCTCCGATATAAAGGAGTGAGTGGCCCTTGAATTTATCAGGGCCTTCGTGGTTACTCTCTTTATGAAAATATTTCCTGAGAGACGTTAGCACAACACACAAAACTTAAATCCCAAAATTCTAACCTTAACCTCAAGCATAATAGAGAATCTCTACACAAGTCACCAAAATACTAACTAACGCACTAATAATCCCAAAATAAAATTCAAAACATGCATGGAAAAATAATACGGTGCTTAATTAAATGAGTTTACTGGTCAATAATGTCGTGTCTGGGTTCGCCTCCTGAGCATGCATACCAAACACTCTTCCCTGGGTCGGCTGCCTCCACTGTGGGCAATCCTTTAACATGTGGTCACTTGCTCCGCATTTGAAACATTTACCTGATCCATATAAACACTGCCCCGGATGCTGGCGGATGCACTTTGGGCACACTGGGTACTCACCGGTTCTCTGAGGAGCCTTCGGTGGTGGAATAGGACCCTTGCCTTTTGGCGGTCCCTGAAATGGTCTCTTCCCCTGCTGTCCTGGGAAAGGCCTCTTAAACTGAGGTCGCTGTTGCTGTTGAGGCGCCTGATAAGGCCTCTTGCCCTGCCTATCGACCTCAATGTCCCTTTGGTCCTGCTCTGCCGCTAAAGCTCTCGACACGGAAACTGCATAAGTCGTAGGACTAGAAACTCGAACATCACGGCGTAATATCGGCCGCAACCTATCCATAAAATGCTTCAACTTTTCCGGGGCATCATTTGCAATCAGAGGCACAAAGTGACACCCCCTCTCAAACTTCCTGACGAAGTCTGCCATGCTGCTGTCTCCCTGTCGCAGCGACATGAATTCCCTGGTCAGTCTGGCTCGTACTTCCTCAGTGAAGTACTTGGAGTAGAATACCTCCTTAAACCCATTCCACATCAGTGTTTGCAAATTCACTTATACTGATGCACTTTCGCACTATAGTCTGGAGTCCCATGTCAAAAAGAATGTGGCACACCTGACCCTATCTGCAGCTTACAGCGCCATAAATGCAAAAATCACGTCGATGGATTTAATCCATCCCTCGGCTATCATCGTGTCAGTGGTCCCCGAAAACTCCTTTGGGTCCATCCTCCTCAACCTCTCATACACAACCTCTGGTCTGGGCCTTGCCCCTATGTCCACTGCAGCCTGGTTCCCCGCAAACTGTGCGAAGAACTGGGTCATACCTGCAAGCATCTGTGCCTGCATATCAGGAGGTGGGCGAGGGGGAGTGACCCTCTCTTCATCTCGAGCCTCTCTGTCCTCCTCCCTTGCTTCACGGTTAACCATACATCTAGGAGGTATGTTGTTCCAAAATTTAACCCAACACGTAAACCCAACATGTACGAATATACTACCAATGTCATAAGATGCACTGGAATTTTGAATTTAAATATGCGCATGCTGAAACATTATTGGATGCTCAATACATGAAATAATTTAAAACTTTAAAACTTACAGACTTGAGGTGTGACTTCGTGAGCTTCTCGCAACTGATAGTAGGCGTAACCCTTTACAAGAACACCGCTCTGATACCAACTGTAACGTACCATATTTTGAACTACTTGAAATTTGAGGAAAATTAAAAATTTTCTTAAATACAAAATAAACTTTCAAATTTTCATTAAAATAACTCGCTCGTCTAAAAACAATTGCAATAAAAACAACCAAAATCAACTTTGCCAAAAGTAATAATCGTTTAAACATCATAAACCACTTCATGAAATCAGAGTATTAAAAATCGTCATGCATAAAATCTTAAAACATGGGCGGTCCTGGGGTTTAGCATCCTGCGCAGTCCAAGCCGGCTCATTAGTCCCCACCCCTCGTCTCCTCAAAGTCATCCTCACCTGCATCGATCAAGTCTAGTGAGTCTAAAGACTAAATATGTATAAACTAGAGATAGCAAGTACTACATAATAAAACCACATGCATCTTTAAAGTAGGGCTTACATACTTGAAACTTGAACGTAATAGCATAAACATACTTGAAACTTGAACGTAGTAGTATAAACGTAGATGTGCCATCATCATAAGACTTTTCTTAAACATACTTGCATCATACATACTTGAGCGTACATAATATCATTTTGCGTAGAGATATGTTTTCAAAGCAAGTGACCCATACATAAAAGTGCCTGATCAGAATAAACCAAAGTACTGGGCTGGCTGGGAAAGTCCACTACCACACACATGAGATCTCCGTTCATGCTTTAACGGGTGGATTGTTCTTTGGTCATGCTTTACCATTTTCCAATCCAGATCTAAACCTGATCATGCTTTACCAGGGTGGAGAGGTCCTCGGGCACGTTCAACGAGTTCCAAACTCAACCATAATTTGGTCACAAGACATTTAGCATACCTCAAAAACTTAAAAATATTTTCTTTTTGCACGTCAAACATACTTACATGGCGTTGAGGGATTCGTTGGATCTCGGCTCGAGTCCTTGCTGCACATGCTAACGTGATACCATGAACCTTAACTTCCACAATTTAATCACGCCTATCGAATGCATCACCCATTGACTTACTAACTTATGTACCTTCTTGAAATTCTCGGGACTTGACCGTGATAAATAACATGTTAACCCCCGACTCGACCCCAAAACAAATCTTGTCAAGAAGTATGAATTTCCCCAAACAATAGAAGGTGCGGACCTTGCTTAAAACATAGTTCAACGTTCCCCAATCAAACTTCATAAAATCTAAATTAAATTTTAGTATACTAGGACATAACGACTTGATAGTACCCAAAAGAAGCAAGAGCACCTAAATTCGAAGCATAAAATTCGTCTGAAGCAGCGCTGCAACGCCAGACTGGCGCCTAGGCGCAGCTCTGCAATGCTGCGGTGCTGCCTGGTGCGTACCAGCAGCGCTGCGGTGCTGTACGTACTGACAGCACTTCGGAGCCCGCAGTTCGGCGCTAGTTCTGTGCAACTCAACCCAAAATTTTGCACAAGAGTTCCCTATGACTTCTAATGCATGCACAACCTCACCAACCCGAGACAAGCGCCCCAAAATTCACATGATCACCCCATTGGACACTCCAAAAAACAGCAAGGAACAATCGGCGATTTCCAACGAAGCCTGCAACACAAGAAACCCAAGAACATGTCAAGAATACATTTTCATAAAATCACAGTTTGAGCAGTCCCGCAAAAACAATCATAACTCACTCGTTTCTTATCCAATATTTACTAATTTATCGAAGGTATCAAAAAGTTCTATGTTATATATGTTGAAAGTTTTTCAAGATAAGCGACCAAAAATTTCCAGCACACTAAATGACAGTAGAATTCGAGTTTTAGATCTAAACATTATTTCAAAATTGATTCAACAAATTTCTTCTCAAACTTTGTACATCAAACATAGATTTTTTTACACATAATAAACATCACAACACATATTATGAAGAGATCGACGCAGGGAAAATAGAATATACATGCCTTTTGGTAATTAACGTTACTGTAACGACGACACCGAAACAAGAAGGATGCGAGAGACGATCCGGGAAGAACGTGGCACAATTTTCTTGAAGAAAAGCCAACGAAATTGCTGGGAAAATCAGAGAGTGGAGGGGTGGCTGCTGAAGTTCTTAGAACCCTAGGTTTTTCCAATAAAAATATGAAATGGGAGTGTAAGGAATTGTGTGTGTAGGCGTGAATGTGTGTGTTAGTGGGTGTGTGCGTGAGTTTAGGTGTAAATTAGGGAAATAATGTGCTTAATTAATAATTAGAAAACAATTATAAATGCTAACCCACTTTTAACTTAATAAAATATCTTAATTTAAAATGAATTGCACTCTTGTTAAACTTTAAAAATTTTAAAATCCTAAAATAACTAAATAAATAATTTAGGATTTAAAATGCTTAAAACTTAATAAATCCTTTAAAATACCCCAAACCTAACTAAAAATAAAATACCATATTTTAAATTGCCAAAAATCGTCGCCGGTCTTTTTTCCTCAATCCCGCATCGAATAATCGCCTGAAAAATGAAACTCAAGAAAACATTTAACGTTCATCACATAAACATAAATAATTTAAAATAATACATTTAAATAAATCATGCATCACTAAAAATCATTTTAAACTTAATTAAATAATTTAACAATTAAAATAAATACATGGGTTTTACGCGTACTGAAATTGGGTTCTACACACTCACCCCTTACATCTCTCACTGGATAAGAATGAGGAGCAAATGAATGAGGAGCAACAAGAGGCATTCTGGGGATGGTGATCGAACGAAAAGAACGAGGATCAAGATTTTTAAGCTTTCTTTTGTTTCGCTTCCGCAAACTATTAATTGTAATTTTATTTCGTCGTCAATTGTAAGTACAATATTCTTTTATGAAAAAGACTGGTTTATTTGATGCGTGGCTTATTCTTTTCAATGTAATTGCTAAACAATGCCGGATGTCACCGATGCTTTGATTTCGGGACATGACAATAACATTAAACTCTGGCATTGGCAACACAATCAGATCGGCGTAAACCAGGTGGCCCTGTAGTTAAAGATCGATATATCTGACAACGCTAGTAGCTAATAACTCATCCCCTGATGGGACTGTCACAGAGTAGCTCTCCTCTGAGTTGGCTGCCTCCACTGCTAGCAGTTCCTTCAGCATGTGATCAATGGCTCCACACTTGAAGCGTTTTGCCGAAACCCATAAACACTGCCGCATATGATGACGGTTGCATTTCGGGCACGGTGGGTACTCACCAGGCTTCTGAAGAGGCTTCTTTTGCGGCATAGGACCTTTGCATTTCGGCGGTCCTTGAAATGGCCTTTTTCTCGGATGTTCCTGGAAAGGTCTCTTGAACTACTACTGCTGTGAGGGATGCTGCTGGGGCGCCCTCTTGACCTGCCAGTCATTCTCAATATCCCTCTAGTCCTGCTCTGTCGCCAAGGCTCTCGACACGGCAACAACATAAGTGGTAGGACCAGCAACTCTAACATTACGGCACAAGATCAACCGTAAACCATCAATGAAATGCCTCAGCTTCTCCCGGACATCATTCGCAATCAGGGGCACGAAGTGACACCCCCTCTCAAACTTTCTTACAAACTCTGCTACGTTGTTGTCTCCCTGTTGCAGAGTAATGAACTCCCTAGTCAATCAGGAGCGAATCTCCTCGGTAAAGTACTTGGAGTAAAACACCTCCTTGAAACCCTCCCAAGTAAGGGTATGCAAATTCACTGCCACAGACGTGCTCTCCCACCACAATCTGGCGTCTCCTGTCAATAGAAAAGGGGCGCACCTGTCTCTGTCTGCATCCTGCAGTTCCATAAATGTAAATATCACCTCTATGGACTTAATCCATCCCTCAGCTATCATCGGGTCGGTAGTCGTCGAGAACTTCTTTGGGTCCATCCTCCTGAACCTCTCATACACTGCTCTGGCCTGGGCCTCGCCCCCGTATCTACTCCAGCATTGTTCCCCGCAAACTGTGCGAAGAACTGAGTCATCCCTGCAACATCTATGCCTGCATATCTAGAGGGGGGCGAGGAGGATTGGCCCTCTCTCCATCCCGAGCCTCTCTATCCTCTTCACCTGCTCCACGTGCAATCATACGTCTAGGAGGCATACTGCTCCAAAATTTATCCAACACGTAAACCAACATGCATGAACATAATATCCATATCATAAGATGTACGTAAATCAAATTTAAACATGTACATGCTGAAATTATGACTTTGATGCTTACTACATGAAATAATTTTAATACTTTAAAACTTACAGACTCGAAGCGTGACTTCGTGAGCTTCTCGCAACCGGTAGTAGGCATGACCCTGTATAAGAACACCGCTCTAATACCAACTGTAACGTACCGTACTTTTAAACATATTTAGAATTTCTGGAAAATAAAATTTTTTCTTATATAAATAATTCTCCTTCAAAATGCCATAAAAATAAAATGCTTGAACAAATATTTGAAATGTAAACGAACTTGCAACGAGAACTTGTTTAAAACAACATAAAGAAATTTTATTAAAAATCAGAGTAAACAATTTTATCATCCATAAAACTCTTGAAACTAAGCAGTCCTCCGGTTAGGCCTCCGCATAGTCCGATCCAACTCACTGATCTCCGCCTCTCGTCTCCTCAAACTCGTCCTCACCTGCATCGATCAAGTCTAGTGAGTCTAAAGACTCAATATGTATAAACTGAGAATAGCAAGTAATGTATAATAAATCCACATGCATTTTAAAGTAGCCCAATACATATTTAAATTCTGAACATACTTACATAAATATAGATGTGCCATCAATTCATAAACTTTTCATAATCGTGCTTGCAACATACATACTTAAACATACATAATCTGAAAGGAGATCGATTATGGTTCCTGGAAGCGCAACAGAAGTTTCGAATAATATATTTTATTAGAAATAACCGAACACCCCTTTCACTTAAAGTGTATCAAATTCAAATAAACAAAAATGTCGTACATATTGTGTTTAGAAATGTACCTATCAATCACAAGGATTGATATTTTGGGTCCAACTAAGTTGTAAACAACTTAACGCTTGAGGGTAGACAAATGGAATCCTTCTTTCAAATTAGGTCTACCACTAACAAAGAAGATCCACTCTAATTTTGCACTAGAAAAATTAGAGCATTTTTCTTTGAGAAGAGTATGATATCATCAATAAAAATTAAGAAGAAAATTGTGAGGATATTTTTGAAGAAAATTTCGGCCACTATAGACAGAGGGAAAATGAAGCCTTTTCTTGGTTGTGTAAAAAGTTAAAATGTATTCCAATGACATGCATGCCTTTAACTCAAAAGGTTGACTTCCAACCTTTCATTTCCCAAGCATGTAATTTATTTGGGCTTGTAACATGGACTTTTATTTAAATATCTCAAATATATTTGAGACCAATTAAACTTTACTTGAATTTACTCAAGCCTACTAGTTTAATAATTATTTTTTATTGGGCTCTACAGGACCCAATGTTATTTTGTAGAACCCGTTAAATTAGACTACGTATAAGCCATGCATAATTACTATTATTTAAATTAAAATGATTTTTATGCAGGGTTTAAATTCATTCTTTTTAAAATTTGATGAGTTATGATTATTTATTTTACTGCAGAGGTTTAGTTTTATCTTTTCAGTTAAATAAGCGAGGCCGGATTGGAGTTGAAGTATTGAGATAAATTTTAATAATAAGAAAATATTCCTAGACTTAATTTAAGATAAAGAATAATTTATTTTAATGTAAAAGAATGTTTAAGGATTTATTTAATTAATTAGAGTTAAATAGTAAATAAGCCTTTTGTGTCAAATAATTAATTAAAAGCCTAAATTAAATTGTGTAACCAATTGGGAAAAAATTAATCTGCGCCCATTTTATTTAAGAAATTGTAACTTAACATGTTAGTAAATTTATTGTAAGAATTAGCCATGCATGCAAGGGAATTACTATCCAAAATTTATTTAATTATTTCACTAAAATATATAATTAGTGTTTAAAACTTTTAGGAGATAAAATTTAATAATTAAGCAATATTTTACCCCATTTTAATCATAGAATTCGGCCATTCCCTTTTTGTATATTTAATTAAGTTTGACAACTCACCATTTTTGATTCCTTCATTATTCTTTCTTGGTAGATAATTCCCCCACCTTTTAATCAACACAAAATTAATAATTAAGCAATATTCTTCCTTGTTTTGATAAGCAAGAAATAGGCCACATCCCTCCTAAATCAACTCTCAATCAAATAATATCACACCTTATTTTCTTATCTCTCAAACTCTAGGATAGAAAGATTTTTATCTTGCCATTCAAATCCCATTTAATTAGTAGACTTTCCCTTCATGCCATTCTCCTCCCTTCCACTCTCGAAAATTTTAGAGAGAAAATCAGTAAAAAATCGTGAGGAGCAAGAGAAGAAGAGGAGAGAAAACAAGAAAGAAAAAGAGAACTCTGTCTCCGCCTGCGCCGCGTTCGTCGTAATTGTTTGTTTCTTTTGTAAACAAATTCAAGGCATGTATATGTCCTTCTTTTCTCTTCAATCAAGTTATATTATTATTTTAAAACATCATATGTGCATGAATCATGAAGCACACCGAAATTTTGACAGCATCATTTCATAAAAACTTGTACAGAATTTCGGCCCCTTCCTTGTTCCTTCACGGTTTTGGCTCGTTTTTGTGAATTGCAGGGGTTAGCTTGGTTCCAGGCGCTCAAGTCTGCATCTAGACACAATATAGGGTGTTTTAGGAAGGTGTTAGTCCATTGGTTTCAGTCCCTTCCCCCCCCAGCAAGGAGTTTTTGACCGCAACTCTCCATGGTGCAATTTCGTGTCTCGATTTGCATGGTTTATGGGCTAAGGTGAGGGTTCGGATCTTGGCTAGTCCTAGGGGCTGTAGCCATGGTTAGAACTCCTTCTTGGCATGTCTATGGCATGACCAAGATGACCTTTCATGGCTTGGTTCATAGTCCCATCGGTTTTTAAAACAAAACAAGACAAGCGTTCCCCCACCTTCGATTCCCTTTCTTTTCCTTCGTGTGTGGTCTCGACTTTTGGGGTTTTTGTGGATCTTGGTGGGATTTTTAGCCCTTAGCCATGGTTCATAAAATACCTCATGATGTCTAGATTGAGCCATGGTCAATCATATGGCCACTGAAACGATAAAAGACAGCAAGCGAACCAATGCATTACAGTACAGATTTTTGGTGTTCTCGGTTTCAAGTTTCGGTTGCCTTGGCTGTTTGCTTGGATTGTGGTTGGCCTAGGGCCCTTAGCCATGGTTCAAGCCACACCTTAGGATGTTGGTAATGGACTCTGGTCGGTGGTTCAACCCCCAATGACCAGCAGCCTCTTAAACGAAGGCAAGCAAGCGCAGCTGCTGTCACGCGTTTTTGACAGCAGCATCTCTTCGATTCAGAGGCTTGTTTCGAGTTCTTGTTTGGCTTTTAGCCTATGGCATTGGACTGGATAGTACCTAATTAGGTTAGGAATGTCATGTTTTTTGCCGTTTGTGATTTGGTTAAGTTTAGAAGTCGTACAAAAATTTACGGTGCAATGTGTCAAAGTGACTCTCGAAAGAGCGTTTCAAGATTTTGGCCTCAATTCACCAAATTTTGTGAATTGCAATTTTTAGTAGCATTATTTCATCATATTAGGCGTATTTTGACCATGACTAAACGATGGTTCGATGTTGGTTCGGGTTGGTACGGAGTCATTGTTAGAAATTAAGTTGTTGGTCTAGTTGGCCCCGTTTTTGGGTTCAATTACAAAGTTATTCTCAAGAAAAATATTTGTATGTTTCTCATGTTAGAATTAGGTTGCAGCGAGCCTGGGAACGATCGAACTCAATTGGTAAAATAAAACAGGATTTTAATTAGATTACATGCATAAAAATAGAAAATGTTTATTTTTGAGATATATGCGATGTCTTATGGCCACCTCACGCTTATGGGATTCAGCTTATGGGATTATTATTTCACCCGGTGACTTACGACCGGTTCATGTTCATGTATGGGTACGGATATCCAGTCCAAGGGCTGTGATGATTTCTACCGCCCAGTATACTGTGGTTTAGTCTGATCAGACGTGCATGTTATGTTATGTTATGTTATGTGCCACTTGCGTAGAACATTATCTCTACAAGAAAATTACGATATGATATGTTACGACAGAGATCTTTTGAGCAAAGCTTTTACGTACGATTTTCAGACATGCACGTATTTATAATTATCCATGACACGATTTCCCCCTTACGCTTTACGATACGATATTTTTACGTTACTCCAAATTTTATGATTTATTTACTCGTTATTCGAGATATATGCATGCTGAATCTTTAGAATCACTAGACTTGATTGTTGTAGGTACTGATGAGGTCAAGACCGAGGGCGGGGACCAGTGAGCTAGCTGGGGTAGGCAGTAGTAGGAACCCGAGGACTTCATGCTTCAGTTTATTTATCATTTTATGCTCAAACTCATTTTTATCAAGTTGAAATATTTTAAGTTGTTTTGGGAACGATATTTACTTCCTGCTGCTACTTTAACATTAAACCTTTTATCAGTTTATTTTATGAATGAAGCATGTTATTCATTTTAAAAAGAAAAATTTTAAATAATTCTGCAAATTTTCAAATACGAAATACGGGCCTCTACAATTGGTATCAAAGCCTATGTTTTTGTAAAGGGTTGTACTACTACTGATCTCGAGAAGCTCACGAAGTCATGTCTTCGGTCTGTAAGTTTTACGTTTACGCATTTCGTTTAAAGAATGAAATATTTTTACAGCATGTTTCCATGAAATGTTTTATGTCAAGATTATGATTATGCAGTATTTATTTAAATTCAAAGAAATAATAGAAATTATGCATGTTAGTTACGTATGAGTTATGTATGGAACAGTATGCCTCCTAGACTCATTCCTGAGCACGTGAGGGATGATGAACAACGTCATGAGGACGGTGAGGATCATAGGCAGGAGAGAGATTTACCACCACCCCCTCCACCAGACATGAACACCCAGATGCTAGCCGGAATGACTCAGTTCTTCGCACAGTTTGCGGGGAACAATGCTGGGGTAGCCAGGCAGACGGGGCCTGAGGCTACCTATGAGCGGGTTCATGAAGATGAGACCGAAGGAGTTCTCAGGGAGGACAGATCCCATGATTTCCGAGGGCTGGATTAAGTCCCTCGAGGTTATCTTCGAGTTCATGGGGCTTGGAGATGAGGACAGAGTTCGTTGTGCGACCTATCTGTTTGGAGGAGACGCCCGCTTATGGTGGGAAGGAGCATCCGTAGCCTTGAATGTGGCTACTCTGAGCTGGACACGCTTTACAGATGTATTCTACTCTAAATATTTTACTGACGAGGTGCTTGCCAGGTTGACCAGGAAGTTCATGACCCTGAGGCAGGGAGACATGACTGTTACGGAGTTTATCCGTAAGTTTGAGAGGGGTTGCCATTTTGTGCCCCTAATTGCCAATGATGCTGGAGCCAAGTTGAGATAGTTTCTGGATGGTCTACAGCCGATCTTGCGCCATGATGTTAGGGTGGCTGGCCCTACTACCTATGACGTCGTTGTCTCCAGAGCTCTAGCTGCAGAGCAGGACCTGATTGATATTGAGAGAGATCGCCAGGGCAAGCGACCAGTTCCAAGTGTCGCACCGCCCACCTCCGCAGCAGCATCAGAATAAAAGACCTTTCCACGGTCCACCCAGGAACAGAGGACAGCAGCAGCAGGGACGGGTAGTTCTGAGGGCCCCAGAGTACCCAGTCTCTGCTAAGTGCACACGCTGCCATGCCGGAGCTTGTATGTATGGCTCAGGGAAGTGCTACAAGTGTGGGAGTCCTGACCACTTGCTGAAGAATTGCCCTCAGGGGAGTCTGCCTACTCAAGGCAGAGTTTTTGCACTTCATGCCGCAGAGACGAACCCGGAGACGATGGTCTTGACAGGTACCTTAAAGCTTTAAGTTTATATTTGGAATTTAATATTTTGGGTTAAAGTTTTGAACTTAGAATTTGTGATAGGATTGCATGCTCTAATCAGCGTTATTTCGGGAATTTAGATTAGAAGAACTTTGACCTTCACATGTCTATAAGTAGTTCTAGTAATTATTTGGTTCAGCTTGATGTTCCAACCTTTCAGGGAGAATTTTTATAGCTGGTTCAGCTACGAATCCCTTGATAGATTCAGGGGCTACTCATTCGTTCATTTCAGAGGTTTTGAGAACTTCCTCAAGGTCAAGACTATTGGGCTGGCATATAGCATATTCAGTAGTATTGCCTACGGGTGAGGAGTTGGCAGCCACCAATTTGATTCGAGACATAGACCTCGAGCTTCATGGCAATCTTGTTTATGCGGATCTTATCGTATTGCCAATGCCAGAGTTTGACATCATTCTGGGGATGGACTGGCTATTAAAGAACAGAGTTTTGATTGATTTCCAGTGGAGATCTGTGCTAGTCCGACCGCCGGGAAAAGAGCAGTTCTTATTCGAGCCAGACAGGTACTTTCCTTTACCGCGCATTATACCTTGTGTCCAGGCTAGGAAGCTTATGCGTAGAGGGTGTCGGGCGTTTTTAGCGACTTTTGTATCCGTTCCCTAGGCGCCCAGTCACGTCAGCCTCCGATGTCCCAATTGTTAGGGATTTTCTAGACGTTTTTCCTGAGGACGTCTCTTGTATGCCACCCGAGCGAGAGGTGGAGTTTTCTATTGAGCTTATGCCAGGTACCGCACCGATCTCAAAAGCACCATACCGATTAGCGCCGACAGAGATGGAAGAACTTAAGAAGTAGATTCAGGAACTTCTCGACAAGAAGTTCATTCGCCCGAGTTTTTCACCATGGGGCGCGCCAGTCTTATTTGTGAAGAAGAAGGATGGTTCGATGAGGCTCTGTATTGATTACCGGGAATTGAACAGGGTTACAGTGAAGAACAAATACCCACTCCTGAGGATTGAAGATTTATTTGATCAATTATAGGGAGCTTCAGTTTTCTTGAAGATTGATCTGCGCTCTGGTTATCACCAGTTGAGGATGAAAGATGTCGATGTTCTCAAGACTGCTTTTAGGCACTCGTTATGGCCACTTCGAGTTCCTTGTGATGCCGTTCGGTTTGACGAATGCGCCAGCGATCTTCATGGATCTCATGAATCGCGTATTTCAGCCGTATCTTGATCAGTTTGTGATAGTAGTCATAGACGACATTCTCGTCTACTCAAAGAATCAAGAGGATCACAGCAGGCATCTGACCGCAGTTTTTCAGACCCTAGAGAAGCATAAGCTATTCGCGAAGTTCAGTAAATGCGAATTCTGGTTAGAGAAGGTGGCGTTCTTAGGCCACATCGTTTCTAGAAGCGGTATTGAGGTAGACCCAGCGAAAGTTGCAGGAGTCAGGGATTGAGTTGTGCCGCAGAATGCATCAGAGATCCGTAGTTTCCTTGTGCTAGCAGGATATTAACGGAGGTTTATTCAGGGATTCTCCTCTATCGCAGTTCCACTCACGTCGTTGACAAAGAAGAATGTTAAATTTGTGTGGAGCGATGAGTGTCAGAAGAGCTTTGATACTTTGAAGCAAGCTCTTATCTCAGCACCATTATTGGCCATGCCGTTAGGGCCCAGAGACTTTGTTTTGTATACCGATGCTTCGACACTCGGTTTAGGCGCTGTGTTGATGCAGCATGGGAAGGTGATAGCGTATGCTTCTCGTCAGTTGAAAATACATGAGAAGAACTACCCTATCCACAATCTAGAGTTGGCAGCCGTAGTTTTTGCCTTGAAGATTTGGAGGCATTATTTGTACTGGAGAGAAGTGCCAGATCTTTACCGACCATAAGAGCCTCAAGTACTTCTTCACGCAGAAAGAGCTGAATATGCGTCAGAGGCGTTGGTTGGAGCTAGTGAAGGACTATGACTGTGACATTAGCTACCACCCGGGCAAAGCTAATGTAGTTGCGGATGCACTGAGCAGGAAAGTCGCAACGATGGCTCATTTGGTAATTGCGAGACCTCTTCAGTTTGAGATGCAGAGATTTGACCTAGAGACTTATCCTCGAGGTAGAGTTCCCCATCTATCTACTTTGACGATCTAGTCTTCCTTTCTAGACCGTATTTACAGTGGTAAGTCAGCAGATGAGCAGTTGGCAAAGTGAAGACAAAGAGATGAGGCCAAGGGCAGTATCTTGTATACAGTTAGCGACGGTATTGTGAGATATAGAGACAGAATGTGGGTTCCGAGAAGCGATTCTATTCGAGCAGATATTTTATCAGAGGCCCACATGTTGCCTTACTCTATTCATCCTGGGAGTACGAAGTTGTAAAAAGACCTGCAGTTGTTGTATTGGTGGCCCGGAATGAAGAAGGATATCAGACGTTTCATATCCGAGTGTCTGACGTGTCAGCTAGTGAAAGCAGAGTATCAGAGACCACCAGGTATGCTCAAGCCTATTCCTATTCCCGAGTGGAAGTGGGAGAATGTTACCATGGACTTCGTTGTCGGTTTGCCGAAGTCAGTCGGAGGATCAAATGCTATCTGGGTGATTGTTGATCGTCTTACCAAATCAGCACACTTCTTGCCTATTAAAACGACGTTCACCATGATTCAGTATGCAGAGTTGTATATCCGAGAGATAGTCAGACTTCATGGTATTCCCATTTCTATAGTGTCTGACCGAGATCCTAGATTCACTTCCTCATTCTGGAGGAGTTTGCATTCGGCTATGGGTACGAAGTTGTTGTTTAGCACAGCTTTCCACCCACAGACAAATGGTCAGTAAGAGAGAGTTATCCATATCCTGGAGGACCTTCTCCGTGCATGTGTCATTGACTTCTCAAGGAGTTGGGAGTCGAAGTTGCCATTGGTAGAGTTCACCTATAACAACAGTTTTCAGTCATCTATAGGTATGGCTCCGTATGAAGCACTGTACGGTTGTAAGTGCAGATCGCCTATTCCATTGGGATGAAGTAGGGGAAAGAGAAGAATTGAGTCCGGAGATCATTCAGCAGACTGCCGATGTAGTAGTCAAGATCCGTGATAGAATGAGGACTACACAGAGTCGACAGAAGAGTTATGCGGATCAGAGGAGGAGAGATCTAGAGTTTTCCGTTGACGACCATGTTTTCGTGAAGATAGCACCTATGAAAGGTGTCATGCGGTTCGGGAAGAAAGGAAAGCTTAGTCCGAGATTCAACGGACCATTTGAGATCCTCGACAGGGTTGGGACGTTAGCTTATCGTATTGCTCTTCCGCCGAATCTGGCCGGAGTACACAATGTGTTCCACGTCTCTATGCTGAGGAAGTATAAGGCGAATCTTTCGAATGTCTTGAACTTCGAACTGTTGCAGCTCACTCCGAACCTGTCTTATGAAGAAAGACCAGTCCAAATCCTAGACAGACAGGAGAAGAAACTTTGGAACAAACAGGTGAAGCTAGTGAAAGTCAAATGGCTTAATCATTTGGAGGAAGAAGCTACGTGGGAATCGGAGCCAGAGATGAGGAGTCGGTATCCCGAGTTATTCGGTAAGTTTTAATTTCGAGGACGAAATTTCTTTTAAGGGGGAGAGAGTTGTAGAACCCGTTAAATCAGACTACGTATAAGCCATGCATAATTACTATTATTTAAATTAAAATAATTTTTATGCATGAGGGTTTAAATTCATTCTTTTTAAAATTTGTTGAGTTATGATTATTTATTTTACGCAGAGGTTTAGTTTTATCTTTTCAGTTAAATAGGCGAGGCCGGACTGGAGTTGTAGTATTGAGATAAATTTTAATAATAAGAAAATATTCCTAGACTTAATTTAAGATAAAAAATAATTTATTTTAATGTAAAAGAATGTTTAAGGATTTATTTAATTAATTGGAGTTAAGTAGTAAATAAGCCTTCTGTGTCAAATAATTAATTAAAAGCCTAATTAAATTGTGTAACCAATTGGGATAAATTAATCTACGCCTATTTTATTTAAGAAATTGTAACTTAACATGTTAGTAAATTTATTGTAAGAATTAGCCATGCATGCAAGGGAATTACTATCCAAAATTTATTTAATTATTTCACTAAAATATAGAATTAGTGTTTAAAACTTTTAGGAGATAAGATTTAATAATTAAGCAATATTTTACCCCATTTTAATCATAGAATTCGGCCACCCCCTTTTTGCAGATTTAATTAAGTTTGATAACTCACCATTTTTGATTTCTTTCTTATCCTTTCTTGGTAGATAATTCCTCCACCTTTTAATCAACACAAATTAATAATTAAGCAATATTCTCCCTTGTTTTGATAAGCAAGAAATCGGCCACATCCCTCCTAAATCAAGCCTCAATCAAATAATATTATACCTTATTTCCTTATCTCTCAAACTCTAGGATAGAAAGATTTTTATCTTGCCATTCAAATCCCATTTAATTAGTAGACTTTCCCTTCATTCCTAGCCATTCTCCTCCCCCCCATTCTCGAAAATTTCAGAGAGAAAATCAGTAGAAAAATCGTGAGGAGCAAGAGAAGAAGAGGAGAGAAAACAAGAAAGAAAACGAAAAATCCGTCTCCGCCGCGCCGCGTTCGTCGTAATTGTTTATTTCTTTTGTAAACAAATTCAAGGCATGTATATGTCCTTCTTTTCTCTTCAATCAAGTCATATAATCATTTTAAAAACATCATATAGTGCATGAATCATGAAGCACACCGAAATTTTGACAGCATCATTTCATAAAAACTTGTACAGAATTTTCGGCCCCTTCCTTGTGCCTTCACGGTTTTGGCTCGTTTTTTTGATTGCAGGGGTTGGATTGGTTCCAAGCGCTCAAGGCTGAATCTAGACACGATATAGGGTGTGTTAGGAAGGTGTTAGTACATTGGTTTCAGTCCCTTCCCCCCACAGCAACGAGTTTTTGACAAGCAACTCTCCATGGTGCAATTTCGTGTCTCGATTTGCATGGTTTATGGGCTAAGGCAAGGGTTCGGATCTTGGCTATCTTAGGGGCTGTAGCCATGGTTAGAAGCCCTCCTTGGCATGTCTAGAGTCGTGACCAAGATGACCTTTCATGGCTTGGTTCATATTCCCATCGGTTTTTAAAACAAAACAAGACAAGCATTCCCCCCCCTTCGATCCCCTTTCTTTTCCTGCGTGTGTGGTCTCGACTTTTGGGGTTTGTGTGGATATTGGTTGGCTTTTTAGCCCTTAGCCATGGTTCATACAATACCTCATGATGTCTAGATCGATTCATGGTTGATCGTATGGCCACTGGAACGATGAAAGACAGCAAGCGAACCAATGCATTACAGTACAGATTTTTGGTGTTCTCGGTTTCAAGTTTCGGTTGCCTTGGCTGTTTGCTTGGATTGTGGTTGGCCTAGGCCCCTTAGCCATGGTTCAAGCCACACCTTAGGATGTTGGTAAGACACTGGTTGGTGGTTCAACCCCCAATGACCAGCAGCCTCTTAAACGAAGGCAAGCAAGCGCAGCTGCTGCCACACATTTTTGACAGCAGCATCGCTTCGGTTCAGAGGCTTGTTTCGAGTTCTTGGTTTGGTTTTAGCCTATGGCCTTGGACTGGACAGCACCTCATTGGGTTAGGAAGGTCATGTTTTTGGCCGTTTGTGATTTGGTTAAGTTTAGAAGTCGTACGAGAATTTACGGTGCAATGTGCCAAAGTGACTCTCGTAAGAGCGCTTCAAGATTTTGGCTTCCATTCACCAAATTTCGTGAATTGCAATTTTTAGGAGCATTATTTCATCATGTTAGGCGTATTTTGACCATGACTAAACGATGGTTTGATGTTGGTTCGGGTTGGTACGGCGTCATGGTTAGAAATTAAGTTGTTGGTCTAGTTGGCCCCGTTTTTGGGTTCAATTACGAAGTTATTTCAAGAAAAATATTTGCATGTTTCTCATGTTTGAATTAGGTCGTAGCGAGCCTGGGAACGATCCATCTCAATTGGTAAAATAAAACAGGATTTTAATTATATTACGTGCATAAAAATAGAAAATGTTTATTTTTGAAATATATGCGATATGTCTTGTGGGCACCTCATACTTATGGGATTCAGCTTATGGGATTATTACTTCACCCGGTGACTTACTATCGGTTCATGTTCATGTATGGGTACGGATATCCAGTCCAAGGTCTGTGATGATCTCTATCGTCCAGTATATTGTGGTTTAGTTTGATCAGACGTGCATGTTATGTTATGGGCCACTTGCGTAGAGCATTATCTCTACAAGAAAATTACGATATGATATGTTACGACAGAGCTCTATTGAGCAAAGCTTTTACGTACGATTTTCAGACATGCACGTATTTATAATTATCCATGACACGATTTCCCCCTTACGCTTTACGATACGATATTTTTACGTTACACCAAATTTTATGATTTATTTACTTGTTATTCACGATATAAGCATGCTGAGTCTTTAGACTCATTAGACTTGATTGTTGTAGGTACTGATGAGGTCGGGACCGAGGGCGGGGACCAGTGAGCTAGCTGGGGTCGGCAGTAGTAGGAACCCGAGGACCTCATGCTTCAGTTTGTTTATCATTTTATTCTCAAACTCATTTTTATCAAGTTGAAATATTTTAAGTTGTTTTGGGAACGATATTTACTTCCGCTGCTACTTTAACATTAAACCTTTTATCAGTTTATTTTATGAATGAAGCATGTTATTAATTTTAAAAAGAAAAATTTTAATTAATTCTGCAAATTTTCAAATACGAAATACGGGCCTCTACATATTTAATTAATTCGACATTTGAATTAATTTAATTATTTGGACTCTACTAGGTCCACTAGTGTTTAATTAATTCAACACTTGAATTAATTTAATTTAGTCCATAATAAAGTTTATTAAAATCACAATTTTCAAATACATTATTTATTTTGCCAACTTTTAATTAAAAGTTACATTCCCCATAATCCTCTTATAAAAGTCATACTTCTATTTTTCTTAGCGCTTATGAACTCTTTTATAAGCCGTTCAACACATTGAACTATTTTTCTTCTCAACGAGATCTAGAAAGTTATCACTTGTGTGACACTCAATGGTTCAATGATATAACTAGCAGTGGGTTCACATCTCTATGTGATTCAGGACTAAACATGTCCTTGTAAGAGCATACCCCAATTGCTCCAATTTTATTTATCAACTCCTTGATAATAAGAACATCAGAACTCAAGTCTGAAGGTACCCAACCAATCATTTAAAAAGCCTAGCATCGCTTACATGATTCCCTAGGTATCAAATGATAGTGCCTGCAAGAACCATTCTATTATGGTTAGCGTACAATACGGTCCCTTCATCTCATATATCCTTGCCGATTCTACAACTATTGGTATATCGAGAGCTGTCAAAGAATCGATACTTTGTGTCATGTTGTAATTGCATCGATGGTGTAATCTAAGAAACCTTTTTCTTAATTACCACCAACACTCTGATCAGAGATTTCAAACTACATATACAAGAGATCACATAGGATATCCATACCCGAAGGTAAGCGGTGAATCCCCGACTACAATGCATCGACTCCTATATGTTTTGAAAAACACCCAACCTTACCACCTGAGGACCCCATATGAGTCGGTAAACAAGTCAAAATACAATGCTTGCATATAGAGTCACAATGTTGCCCCGGGTCATAAGGACTAATTATGTACAACCATAAATTAGGACGTTTCCACTCGATAAGTGAGAACAACTTGGAAAGTCCTTTATGGAGGGTTCTTCGGTGCACTCTACAAGGAGCACCTATCTGGATGCTCGGACATCACAATTTTTCCTACCAATGAAACATGGTACTTACATCGCAGATACTAGTCTCAAACTCGAGCGGCCTTTATCCTTCTTAATGGCGATTGAATAGACTAGGAATTGTTTAGAATATACAGTATTCCAAATATGAGTTTCATGATAATCATCATATGAGCATCTCATATTCTTTTTACTATTTGTATATTTAAGGACTTTATCTATGCATCTAGCATGGGTATACAGATAAAGATGTGCCAAAGCAACAATTTCAAATATTATTAAAATAAAGATTGTTTACACATAGAGTTTAAACATGAACCCTCGGCCAACACATGGCTCGACAGACACCTACTCTAACATAATCATCATCATTTTGCGTATAGATATATTTCAAAGCAAGTGACCCATAATATAATGCGCCTGATCAGACTAAATCACAGTACTGGGCTGGCAGGGATGTCCGTTGCCACATACATAAGATCTCCGGTCATGCTTTACCGGGTGGATTGGTCCCTAGTCATGCTTTACCGCTTCCCAATCCTGATCATAAACCGGTCATGCTTTACTGAGGTGGAGAGGTCCTCGGACACGTTCTCCGGCTTCCAAACAAGTTCATCATTGGTCATAAGACAAATCGCATACCTCAAAAACATTAAACATTTTCTTTTTGCACGTCGAACATATTGACATAGCGTTGAGGGCTTCGTTGGATCTCGCTTGGGCTACTGCTGCACATACATACCAATACATTATTCCAACAACTTAAAATTCCATAACTTAACCGTACCAATCAAACTCACCACCGAAGTAATTAAATAACTTATGACTTTCTAGACAACTCGGGACCTGACCACGTTTAAACAACATACTAAACCATGACCTTGTATCCCGAAACAATCTTGACATGGAGTATGAACATTTCCCAAGCAATGGAAGACACAGACCTCGCTTAACCATAGTTCAATGTTCCATATTCAAACTTCGTAACGTCTAAACTAACCCTCACTAAGCTTGGACATAATGACATATTAATACCCCAAATTAAGCAATAGTACCTAAACTTGAAGCTCGAATACTCCTGAACCAGCGCCTAGGCGCTGTGGTGTAGCGCTGCAGCGCTTGGTAAAGCACCTAGGCGCTACCAACCAGCGCTGTGGCGCTAACCCTGCACGAACCAAACCACAAAATGAAATCTTCAACCCATTCGCTTCCCTATGAATTCTAATGAAACAGAAACAATACCGACTCGAAACAAAACACCGATTAGCGTCTAACCACAACCCATGGTATACCTAAATGCAGCAATGATCACCCGACTATTCCCAACAAAGCCTGCAACAAATAAAACTCAAGAATCACGAAGAACATATTTTATAACATCACAGTTTGAGCAGTCACACGAGAATGATCATAACTCACTCGTTTCTTGTCCGAAAATTACGAATTTACTGTCAAATCGAAGATATCAAAAAATCTACGGAATTGTAATGCCCGAGATTTTATTACTGTAATTTGAAATGATTAATTGATAATTGATGTGATTATAGACGGAAAGGATCAGACTGGGGAAGAAAAGAGAAGACTTGAATTGTATGCGAGGACAGAACCCCTCGCGCATATGCGCGACCAGGAGGCGCACATATGCGCGAGATAGGCAGAAAACATAGCGCATATACGCAAGACAGAGCGCGCATATGCGCGAGCATGTACAAGGAAGAAGTGCCGAGACAGTAGGTCTCGCGCATATGCGTGAAGTTGGGTTTAGCAGTGCCAGAAATACGCAGTTTTATGGGTTTAGCAGGCTATTACCGTCGATTCATTAAATATTTCTCGAGTATTGCTAAGCCTATAACACTAGCTGACTCAGAAGAATGCACTATTTGTTTGGTCAGAAGAATGTGAGTCCAGTTTCCTCGAATTGAAGAAGAGATTGACCAGTGCTCCGGTGTTGACTATTCCGTCAGGTACTGGTGATTTTATCGTTTATTGTGATGCTTCTCATAGAGGATTGAGTTGTGTTTTGATGCAGCAAGGACATGTTATTGCCTATGGCTCAAGACAATTGAAGACATATGAGACTCGCTACCCAATTCATGATCTTGAATTGGCAGCTATCGTATTTGTACTGAAGATTTGGCGACACTACCTATACGGTGAGAAGTTTGAGATCTATTCTGATCACAAGAGTTTGAAATATCTATTTTCACAGTCAGAATTGAATATGAGGCAACGAAGATGACTTGATTTATTGAAAGATTTTGATTGTGAAATCAAATACTATCCGAGGAATTCTAATGCAGCAGCTGATGCACTGAGTCGAAAGGTATGTTCATTATCCTTATCGACGATTGGTGTTTCAAATTTGATTGAAAATTGCTGTCTTTCTGGATTAGCATTTGAAACAGATTGTAAACCGCTGAGATTATATACTATTCGAGTCAAACCAGAACTGCTTTTGAGAATTAAAGAAGCACAGAAAGTTGATCAAAATTTTGATAACTCGATATTGATGGTCAGAGCAGGCATCAATCAGAATATCAGGTACGTGATGATGTACTGTTTGTGAATCATCGTCTTGTTGTGCCAGATGTTTAAGATTTGAAACGACAGATATTGTCAGAAGCGCACAGTAGTCGATTCAGTATTCATCCTGGTGGTAGAAAGATGTATAATGATTTGAAAACACAGTTTTGGTGGAAGTAGATGAAAGCAGATATTGTAGAGTTTGTTTCCAAGTGTCTGAATTGCCAACAGGTAAAAGCAGAAAGAAAGAAACCAGAAGGTTTATTACACAGCTTGTTGATTCTTGAATGGAAATGAGATCACATTTCCATGGATTTTGTGACGAAGCTACCGCGATCTTCCCGAGGTTGTGATGCAATTTGGGTCATGATTGACAGATTGAACAAATCCGCATGTTTTATTCCGTACAAGATGACGTACAGACATGACCAGATGGCAGAGATTTATGTCAAATAAGTGGTCAGATTGCACGGAGTGCCAAAGTCGATTGTATCAGATCGTGATCCTCGGTTTACTTCGCATTTTTGTCGTAGTTTGCAGCAAGCTCTAGGTACTAAATTGCATCTGAGTACCATATCATCCACAGACTGACGGACAGTCAGAGCGGACTATCCAGACATTGGAAGATATGCTTAGAGCTTTAGTGCTAGATTTTGGCACTGGTTGACAAGAATCTTTGCCACTTTGTGAGTTTTCGTACAACAACAGCTATTAGACGAGTATAGAGATGGCATCGTTTGAAGCGTTGTACGGCAAGAAGTGCAGATCCCCTCTGTATTGGAATGATATTTCTGTGTTACCTGAGGTTGGGTCTGATATGATTCGAGATATGACAGAGAAAGTAAAGCTGATTCGTCAGAGAATGGGAACAGCTCAAGACAGACATACCAAATATGCCAATGTTCGTCGTCGACCTCTAGTGTTTGATGCAGGAGACACAGTTTTTCTGAAGATTTCTCCTTTCAGAGGTGTTGTCAGATTTGGCAAGAAAGGGAAGTTGTCTCTATGATACATCGGTCCTTATGAGATTCTCGAGAAGATAGGAGATCGTGCCTATCGACTTGCCTTACCGCCTTCTCTATCTGGAATACATGATGTCTTTCATGTATCTTTATTGCGGAAGTATCTTCCTGATGCTTCTCATATTCTTCAGCCAGACGAGGCCGAAATTGATGAGACTCTGAGTTATTTTGAAAAGCCGATTCAGATTCTCGATCGTAAAGAAAACCAGCTAAGAACAAAGACTATTTCGCTTGTGAATGTTCAGTGGAGTCGTCATGGCATTGAAGAAACTATTTGGGAGACTGAATAAGACATGAGACAGAAATTCCTAGGGTTATTTCATTGATGTGAGTTTCCTGTTTAGCTTTTGTTATGCATTTCTTATTGTATCTGATTTGATTGCTTGCAATTTCGAGGACGAAATCAGATTTTAGAGGGGAAGAATTGTAATGCCCGAGATTTTATTATTGTAATCTGAAATGATTAATTGATAATTGATGTGATTATAGACGGAAATGATCAGACTGGGAAAGAAAAGAAAAGACTTGAATTGTGTGCGAGGACAGAACCCCTCGCGCATATGCTCGACCAGGAGGCGCGCATATGCGCGAGACAGGGCGTGCATATGGATGTTACAACAACTCCTATGGAAACACTATTGAAGAGATTTCAGTCGTTTAAACCGCCGACTTTGAAGGGCACAGAGAATTCTGTTGAGTGTGAGAGTTGGCTCGATGATATAGAAATGCTGTTTGATTCACTGGATTATACAGACGAGCGCAGAGTTATATTGATTGGGCACCAGTTGCATGATGTTGCGAAGAATTGGTGGCTCACGACCAAGAGAGCTTTGGAGCATCGAGGTACGGTCATTACATGAAAAATCTTTAAAACTGAATTTTATCAAAGATTTTTCCCAGTATCAATCAGGAAAGACAATGGTGCAGAGTTTGCAAATCTGAGACAGGGTCAGTTGAATATAGAAGAATATGTGGCCAAGTTCTCTACCTTGTTACGATTTGCTTCACATGTTGCTGAGAATGATGAAGCTGTTGCTGATCAGTTCATCAATGGGCTGAATCCTGAGATTTTTACATTGCTGAATACTAGGAGATCGAACAACTTTGCTGATGCCTTGAATAGAGCAAAAGGGGCCGAAGCTGGCCTGATTAGGCAGAAAGGATCTTCGTTTGTTGCCCCAGCACCGAAACAGCAATCAATTACTACTTCATTCCACCAACCCCCTCCCAGATTTGAGAGTAGCAGTAGCAGTGGTGAAAGAAATATTATTTGAAAGCCAGGGGAAGACAGTTCAAGAGGCCTGATAGTAGTTCATCTAGCTCCAGTGGTTCACGACAGAGCCAGAGTAATACTGGAGTTTATTGCAGAACTTACGGAGGGAGACATCCCACAGAGCAATGCCCAGGAGTATCTGGTAGTTGCAACATCTGTAGACAGCAGGAACATTTTGCTAGAGTATGTCCACAGCGAGGTTCCTAAAGATCCAGGGAGCAGAATCATCTGGATCAGTGGCTCAGATTGATAGACGATCATCTGCTGTTCACTCCTTCCAGCCACCGACTACTACTCAGTCACAGCAGAGGCCAGGAGGAAGCCAAACTGTTAGCCAGCCTCCCAGACAGCAGTCCAGAGTATTTGCTTTGACTGAAGAACAGGCACAGAAAGCACCTGATGATGTTGTTGTAGGTAACTATTTTCTTTGTGGTTATCCTGCTTATGTATTGATTGATACGGGTGTATCCCATACTTTTATATCTGAGCGATTTGCATTGATTCATGCATTGCCTGTTGAGTCTTTATCTGCTGTAGTATCTGTCTCTTCACCTTTGGGGAGAGGTCTTGTATCAGTGACGTCTGTTAGACATTGTATGCTACAGTATGACGGGCATGAGATTGAGTTAGATTGTATTGTACTTGGGTTGTATGATTTTGACTGCATTATTGGTATCGATATGCTGACCAAGTACAGAGCTACCGTAGATTGTTTCCAAAAGATTGTAAGATTTAGACCTGAGATGGCTGATGAATGGAAATTTTACGATAAGGGTTCTAGATCTAGAATTCCCTTGATATTTGCGTTATTTATGACTCGATTATTACAGAAAGGAGCAGAGGTATTCCTTGTGTATTCAGTAGATGTACTGAAATCGAGCCCATCATTGGCAGTTTTGCCAGTGGTATGTGAGTTTGCTGATGTCATCCCAGATGAGATTCCGGGTGTGCCTCCAGTCAGAGAGATAGACTTCAGCATTGAATTGGTGCCAGGTACAGTTCCGATTTCTAGAGCTCCATACAGAATGACACCAATTGAACTGAAAGAATTGAAAGAGCAGTTAGAAGATTTACTGGCCAAGGGTTACATCAGACTGAGTGTTTCTCCTTGGGGTGCTCCAGTATTGTTTGTCAGAAAGAAGGATGGTTCAATGAGAATCTGCTTGATTACCGACAACTGAACAAGGCTACGATAAATAATAAATACCCTTTGCCTCGTATCGATGATTTATTTGATCAGTTACAGGGTTCTTCTGTGTATTCCAAGATCGATCTGAGATCTGGATATCATCAGCTGAGAGTCAGAGAGTCTGATATATCGAAGACAGCTTTCAGAACCAGGTACGGCCATTATGAGTTTATTGTCATGCCGTTTGGTTTAACTAATGCTCCAGCTGTATTTATGGGTTTGATGAACCGTGTAATTCAGAAGTATCTCGATGATTTTGTGATTATTTTTATCGATGATATTCTTATATATTCAAAGAATATGATTGATCATGCTGAGCATCTTAGAACTGTATTGAGAATTCTGAGAAATGAGAAATTGTATGCAAAGCTGTCAAAATTTGAGTTTTGGCTGAAGCAAGTGATATTTTTGGGACATATTATATCTGAAGATGGTATTTCTGTTGATCCTAGCAAAGTTGAGGCAGTGATCAGTTGGCTTAGACCGATATCAGTGCCAGAAATACACAGTTTAATGGGTTTAGCAGGCTATTACCATCGATTCATTAAAGATTTCTCGAGTATTGCTAAGCCTATTATACAGCTGACTCAGAAGAATGCACCGTTTGTTTGGTCAGAAGAATGTGAGTCCAGTTTCCTCGAATTTAAGAAGAGATTGACCAGTGCTCCGGTTTTGACTATTCCGTCAGGTACTGGTGATTTTATCGTTTATTGTGATGCTTCTCACAGAGGATTTGGCTGTGTTTTGATGCAGCGATGACATGTTATTGCTTATGCCTCAAAGCAATTGAAGACACATGAGACTCGCTACCCAATTCATGATCTTGAATTGGTAGCTATCGTATTTGTAGTGAAGATTTGGCGACACTACCTATACGGTGAGAAGTTTGAGATCTATTCTGATCACAAGAGTTTGAAATATCAATTTTCACAATCAGAATTGAATATGAGGCAACGAAGATGAATTGATTTATTGAAAGATTGATTGTTAAATCAATTACTATCCGGGGAAGTCTAATGCAGCTGCTGATGCACTGAGTCGAAAGGTATGTTCATTATCCTTATCGACGATTAGTGTTTCAAATTTGATTGAAGATTGCTGTCTTTCTGGATTAGCATTTGAAACAGATTGTAAACCGCTGAGATTATATACTATTCGAGTCGAACCAGAACTGCTTTTGAGAATTAAAGAAGCACAGAAAGTTGATCAAAATTTTGATAACTCGATATTGATGGTCAGAGCAGGGCATCAATCAGAATATCAGGTACGTGATGATGTACTGTTTGTGAATCATCGTCTTGTTGTGCCAGATGTTTAAGATTTGAAACGACAGATATTGTCAGAAGCGCACAGTAGTCGATTCAGTATTCATCCTGGTGGTAGAAAGATGTATAATGATTTGAAAACACAGTTTTGGTGGAAATAGATGAAAGCAGATATTGTAGAGTTTGTATCCAAGTGTCTGAATTGCCAACAGGTAAAAGCAGAAAGAAAGAAACCATGAGGTTTATTACACAGCTTGTTGATTCTTGAATGGAAATGGGATCACATTTCAATGGATTTTGTGACGAAGCTACCGCGATCCTCCCGAGTTTATGATGCGATTTGGGTCGTGATTGACAGATTGAACAAATCCGCATGTTTTATTCCGTACAAGATGACGTACAGACATGAGTCGCACTTTTGGCGTAGTTTGCAGCAAGCTCTAGGACTAAATTGTATCTGAGTACTACATATCATCCACAGACTGACGGACACTCAGAGCGGACTATCCAGACATTGGAAGATATGCTTAGAGCTGTAGTGCTAAATTTTGGCACTGGTTGGCAAGAATCTATGCCACTTTGTGATTTTTCGTACAACAACAGCTATCAGACGAGTATAGAGATGGCTCCGTTTGAAGCGTTGTACGGCTAGAAGTGCAGATCTCCTCTGTATTGGGATGATATTTATGAGGTACCTGAGGTTGGGCCTGATATGATTCGAGATATGACAGAGAAAGTAAAGCTGATTCGTCAGAGAATGGGAAGAGCTCAAGACACACAAGCCAAATATGCCAATGTTCGTCGTCGACCTCTAGTGTTTGATGCAGGAGACACAGTATTTCTGAAGATTTCTCCTTTCAGAGGTGTTGTCAGATTTGGCAAGAAAGGGAAGTTGTCTCCACGATACATCGGTCCATATGAGATTCTCGAGAAGATAGGAGATCGTGCCTATCGACTTGCCTTACCGCCTTCTCTATCTGGAATACATGATGTCTTTCATGTATCTTTATTGCGGAAGTATCTTCCTGATGCTTCTCATATTCTTCAGCCAGACGAGGCCAAAATTGATGAGACTCTGAGTTATTTTGAAAAGCCGATTCAGATTCTCGATCGTAAAGAAAAACAGCTCCGAACAAAGACTATTTTGCTTGTGAATGTTCAGTGGAGTCGTCATGGCATTGAAGAAACTACTTGGGAGACTCAATCTGACATGAGACAGAAATTCCTAGGGTTATTTCATTGATGTGAGTTTCCTGTTTAGCTTTTGTTATGCATTTCTTATTGTATCTGACTTGATTGCTTGCGATTTCGAGGACGAAATCAGATTTTAGAGGGGGAGAATTGTAATTCCAGAGATTTTATTACTGTAATCTGAAATGATTAATTTATAATTGATGTGATTATAGACGGAAAGGATCAGACTGGGGAAGAAAAGAGAAGACTTGAATTGTATACGAGTACAGAACCCCTCGCGCATATGCGCGACCAGGAGGCACGCATATATGCGAGATAGGCAGAGAACTTAACGTATATGCACGAGACAGGGCGCGCATATGTGCGAGCATGTACAAGGAATAAGTGCCGAGACAGTAGGTCTCGCGAATATGCGCGAAGTTCGGACGCGCATATGCGCGAGCAGAGGAACTCTTGTATGCCAAGACCAGTAGGTCTCGCGCATATGCGCCGAGGGAGGTCGCTCATATGCGCGAGACGTGCTGTACAAAGATGAAGCCACATGTACTTCCCATGCAATATAATATGAAGTTAATTTCATTTTCTTCAAAATCTTAGCTGGAAACCGAGACTTCCTCTGGGAGAATGGTTATGGTTTTCAATCGTAGATTTTTGATTGCGCAAAATCCAATCATCCAATTTTCAATCTGAGTTGAATTCTGTGTTCCTCTCGACAAAGGCTTCAAAAGGACGTAAGTTTTCTTATGTTTTGATATGATTTGAAAATATGATATTGAAGGAATCATGATTTGATCTATATTATGTGTTCCTGAAATGGTGGTAATTGTATAATCGAAATCAGATTGAAGAACGGATACCGTATGAAATTGTTATCATTTTCAGATTGAATTGGATTGAGATTATACTGATTTGGTATCAGATTGTGTTTATTGATTGATTATGAGTTATGATTCGTATCTGTTGATATTGTATTGTTGGGTATATCGAGATTGTACCGTTATGCCGTTGGAACAGAATTAGATTGAGTTCTGATTATATCCAGTATTGATTTGGGTTGTATATTGATGTTATACTCCTCAAATGTCATTGCCAGATTGAGTATTGACAGCTTTGAATTCAAGACTTCGACTTCGTCAGATCGACAAGAGAAAGGTATAAATCAATGTTGAACCGGGGAGATACGACTCGAGTTAGATCTGACTTGAGTTTCCCAAAACCACATACTTTATTTTATTGCATTGATTTTTTCAATTCATGAGATTGATATGCTTAGTCTATTGATTTATAGCAAAGCATGAGTTAGAGTTTTTGGCAGATGTGCCTAGTCTTTGGCAGAACAGCCAAGTCACTGGACTTTTCATGTATCGATGGGCTTAGGAGTAGATCGACTCTTAATGCAGAAATTCGACACAGAATGCCAAAGTCTGGGAATAAGAACGTACCACCATCTAGCTGGGAGAGTAGGTGGGAGAACGTTGCGTTCTTATTCGACCGGGATCCCTAGATTAGAGAAGAGTCGAGTCAGAGATTATGAGTCAAGAGTTTGATTTACAGTTTTATATTGATTCATGTCTTTCAGATTATGATACATGTTATTGATATCTGTTCAATATTTTTATATCTGTTTATATGATTGCATGTATACGTTGTTTATACTAGGAATATATTTCTCACCGGAGTTATCCGTCTGTTGTTGTGTTTGTATGTGTGCATGACAACAGGTGGGACAGGATCAGGGTCGAGAAGAGGATGAGAGATTGAGATTAGCATGGAGATTCGGACCCAGAAGTAGAGTTGTTTTCTTCACTTTATATGAAGTGAATGAACAGTAGTTTATATTTTTTACTTTAGTACTTTGGATCTAGATGTTGATCTTGTAAATGAAATAAGATTTATTTCATATGTTGCGCACTCGTGTATTTTTTTTTAAAAAATTTATGACCCAGTTTACTTAATTGTTACATTTGATCCTAATAATGATTAAGAAGATGAATTAGCATCCGGGTCCCCACAGTTTTACATGTTGAAAGTTTTTCCTAGAAAATCGACCGAAAATTTGCAGGATTTGAAATGACAGCAGATTCGGTTTTTGAGATCTAAAAACTTGTTCAAAATCATTTCAACCATTTTTGCTCGAACTTTGCATAACATAACCAGATTTTTACGCACAATAAGCGTCAAAATACTTACAACGACAAGATCGATGCAGAAAAAAAAAAGGTATACATGTCTTTGCGTTATAACGCACGAAGTTAACGAATACCGATGCGGTGAATTACGGAAGATGACCGGGAGACGCTTGCTACACGATTCTTGCTCGAAAATGGGTCCCAAATCTCCAGAAATTTGCAAGGGAAAAAGGGTGGCTGCTGATAAAGCTCAAGAACCCTAGCTTTTTATAAAACATAAGAAGGAATGACAAGGGGTGTGTGTGTGTGTGTGTCGAAGGGGGGGTGTAAAGTGTATGTGTGTGTGTAGGTTAGGGAGTAATTAGGAGAATAAAAAAATGCTTAGTTAAATAATTAGTGATAAAATATTACTAGTATAATTATTAATCTCCCCTCAAAGTTTAATCAAAATAATTGAGTACCCATTTTCAAGATTAAAATTTCTTGTGAAATTCAAAATAGTATTTGAAAAGCTTAAAATCTTTACATCAACTAATAAATTAAAATAGGCTTTAAATGCTAAAATTCCAAAAATCATTTAAAATACCAATTTTTCTTGACTTGAAATAAAATATCACATAAATAAAAAATCTCATAAATCGTCACATGTCTCTCTTTCCAATCCCATATTGAATATTCGCCTGAAACACAAGACTCAAGAAAACGTTTTAACGTACGCAAAATAAACATGTAATAATTTAAAATAATGCAAAATCATAAATCATGCATCGTTAAAAATCATCTTAAAATTAAATACATAATTTAACAATTAAATAAAGGCATGAGTTTACGTGTACTGATTTTGAGCTCTACAGAGGTTGGGTGTAGTTTCAAAATACGTAGGAGCAAATGCATTGTAGTCGGGGATTCACCGTTCGCCTACGGGTGAAGATATCATATGTGATCTGATGAGTTAATAATACAAAGAGTCTCTGGCCAGAGCATGAAATGTGCTTTAGGGAAAGGTGTTTTCCTAGTTACATATACCAAGAAACTATTAGTACTCAAAGATAAATCACATCGTTATCGAATTCATATGCAACTCTCGAAATACAAATGGTTACAGACTCGATTGTGATATATGTGTTGAAGGGACCGTACTGTACTCTAAACATGACTAAAGGTTCTTCCAGGCACTATCAATGATACCTAGGAGATCATGGGGTAATGCTACTAGACACTCTTAACATGAGCTGATGGGTGCAATCAGAAATGAGTTCAGAAATTCTTGATGAAGGAGTTGATGAAAAGAATGATGTTAACTAGGGTAAATACGAATAAGAATAAATGTTTTCTAAATCACATGGAGATGTGAATCCACGGCAAGCTGTATCCCTGAACATTTGAGGATCACACAAATATCGGATTCTATGTTCCCGTTGAGATAGTCAAATTTCAAAGAGTTGGAATTTGGCGACTATAGTTTGATAGAGATCAAATTGGATGCTTATAAAGGAGTTTATGATCTGATTCCATTGGATGGAAGAAATGAAAGTTAGTATGATTGCTAAATAAAGAAGAAGAGTGGAACTGCCTGTTTTGTGAAAGAATTAACTAAAACTGGCAGCTGCCCAATATGATAAGTACAAAGTTTGATATTCGAAATTTTTGTTTTTTATATAACATGAACAAGCTTGTATCATTGATATATCGGTGCTCTCGGATCATCGATCGGGTTATAATGAGTTCGGAATCATTTATTTAGTGAATTAAAAATTTATTGATTAAATGATTGTACTACTAGTAGTGACTACTAACATGTATAAATTCGCGTAAAGTTCTAGAGGAGTCTAGAATTAAATTAACCTATGAGTTAATTATATAAATTAAACTAATAGGTTATTTAATTTAAGTAATATATATATATTTTATATGGTGATATAAAATATATGTATATATATATATATATGTTAGTAATATATAATAGATTATCAAAAGTTGGTTAATATATTATATTAATATTATGAGAATTAAATATAATGAAATATAGAGGTTTAGTACCGAGTCCTTGTGGGAGAGGGAATTTTACATCTTAAGAGGTCATAATTCAATAGAGATTTTTTTTTCCATAAAATTTCACAAAATTCCTTCCCCAATTGCAAAGAAAACTCAAGGCCACCTCATGAAATTTGGAAGAAAATTTTAGGCCAAAAGCAAATTAGATTAGCTAAATTATTGATTAATAATCAATAAAAACAAAATTCAAAAAGGCTTCCCACTTTTGCAAACCAAAGTCTTTGCCACATCAAGCAATTTTGAGAAGAAATTTTGACGGCTCTCATGTCTTCCATCGTCGAGCTGCTCCGGATTTTCGAAATTCAGATGCTACAGTCACAACGCACAAATCCTTTGTGATTTCTAGTACCATCCAATCGAGGAACAAAGCTTCTGGTCATAGACCTAATCAGACGATCAAGGGAACAAGCCGTTCGTAGAGTTTACAAGAAGAGCTATCTCTGCTTAAAATCCAAAATAGCGTGTAGTCCAGCGTTAAATACGCCAAGGTATAATTCATAGAACACCATAAAAATGTTTTGAACATACGACGCCCAAGAAAAAATTTTAAACTTCGCTGTGTCTAAGGTGTGAGAACCCGATGCCCCAATAGTGGTATCAGAGCCAGGTTATTCTCAATCGTCTGTTTTAGTTAAATTGTGTTGAGTCTATTATTTCTAACTGCATCAGAATTTTTATGAAAAACTCCCTTAAAATTTATTTTTGAAAAACTAGATTTTTTTAAAAAAAATTGGTTTGCCACGCGTGCGTACAGCGCCCGCGCACGACGACCGCACAGCGCGCGCGCAGCGCCAACACCTGATCAGATCGGGCAAGTGCCTCGGAATGTCTCGGGCACCGTGCTAGGTCGTGGGCCTGAATTGTTCAGGCCTGGGGGCGATTTTCTGATTTTTCAAAATTTTGGGCTATATTGATATTTTATGAAAATACAGACGATTTTACCTCTACAATAATTTTGATAAAATTAATTTTTACAAATAAATAATTGAAATATGATTTTAATTATTTATGATAAAAGGTGATTTACAAGAACACTAATTATTTAAAATTAAATAAAAATATTTATTTAATTTGATAATTATGTCAGTTAGTGATAATTTACAAGATACGTGATTTATTGATGATATGTTATATTATCGGATTTTTATAATATATGATATTATATGGTAAAAGGATTATCGAGAGCCATGATAATTGTGCTAGGTGTATGTTAGGATATTTTACGTGTTGTAATTTCGATTATTTGATAATTAAAAGTGGACCTGATTTATGGTCCGTTCCCACCCCCTAAATTTGTATCACAATGTGCCATGAATATTTTATGTAAATATTATAATTAGTGGGAGATCAAGATTTGAAGACGGTGGGCCCGATCCTCGGGAGAAGTTTTGTAGATCGAAGACATGTAAAATATTGGAAACTTATGTAATATTGCATTTGCATCTCTGCATTTACCTGGGTTATGGAAATGTATCCATATGTGGCTCGTACGGATCAATTAGCTCTCGATTATCGATCATCCTTTATTATTTATGATGTATGTGATATATTATAAATAATCAGTCTATGCGTTATTATTAATATAATAACAAGAGTTGTATGAATCCGAAAATCATACAAACAATCATGATACAATTTTTAAAATTAATGATGTGACAAATTTTTAAAATTTAAATCCCTAATTTTGGATGAGATCCAAAATTAAATCAAGCACATTAAAAGAATAATTAAAATAAAGTTTAATAATTCTTTGCCTTCTATCAACAGTGGTTGCATGATGAACGCTATCTGTAGTCACTGTCTGGCTCATATTATTGGGGAGGCCTGGACGCCGGAAAGCTGTGACTTCCACTGACATATTTGATGTGAATTACCTAGAACTCTCATAACTTTGGCTCATGTTATTGGGGGATCTCATGGCGACCGTCCACTAAGGTTCAACAATGATGGGCCGGGCTCGACACTTGAAGAGAAAGGAGATCATATTATTGGACCCTCCTCAAACGTGAGGCAAAATTATGTAAGGGTTGTAATGAGTTGAAATTGGGCTCTAACTTTTGGAATTTATGATTGATTGATATTATTCGGGATCATAATTTTGTAATTTGGCTTTGCGTACTCCATAAGGAAATTGGATTTCCCATTTTCATCAGAGGGTGGTGAGAATGTCAAAATAGTAGGAGGCAATTCGCAAGAAAAACAATAGTCCATATTTTACGTCTTACAAAATATTTTAGTCAGTAACGTTTATTATGTTTCCATATCAGTATATTTACGATTTCGTCACGTAATCCAATTATGTTATTAAAACAAGCTAACCGAACACTAATTTTCAAAATTGGCTGGAAAAATTGTTTTAAATTCGAAGAAAATAGCAAAAACACTAATATCAATCATATTGAACTGATAAAGCTTGCAAGATGGTGGGACCGTAGTAGGCAAGTTAAAGTGTAATATGCTCGCTTCTATGTCAAAAGAACTGTAGAGACAGTTTGAGGAAATATTGAATGCTGATGTCATTCGAATACACATGCAAGAGTTGCATGGTACGTAAACTCGTACAATGATGCACACCACTTTCAAGTATCTCATGACTACACTCATGCAATATGGGGCTTTGGCCCATGAGCGTGGTGCACATATGATTGGGCTTATTGAGAAGGTTCTGGGCCTGGAATTGATGATTCCTAACGAGTTACTTCATGAGATCAATTTGTTGTCATTCTCTTCCTCATTTGACGGGACCCGATAAGTCGAAAAATGTGTGTTTCACTACAAGAAGTCTAGACATAATAAACTATTTAGGTCAGAAATGTTCTGGCAATGATAAGTGAATGTCTAAGTAAATACAATTTCAACAACAAACAAAAGAAAGAAGATATTCTCAACCAAGCACAATTGTGGCACGCTATGATAGGACATATTTTTCAAAGAAGGATGCATAAGCTAGTGGGAGAGGGACTGTTTGACTCGTCATACATAAAATATCTAGAGACATGTGAGTCCCATCTAAAAGGAAAATTGACCAAAGCCTCTTTCCCAGAGAAAGTGGAACATGCACATGACCTATTGGATTTGATCAATACAGACGTGTGGCCCGCTAAGTGTTAGCACGAGATATGACCATTCCTACTTCATTACCTTTATCGATAATCATTCGAGGTTTGGGCATGTGCATTTAATGAAATAGAAGTCTGAACCCTTTGAAAAGTTCAAAGAATTTAGAGAAGAAGAGAGAAACAATTAGGAAAAAGTATTAAACACTACGATCAGATCGAGGTAGAGAATAATTGAGTACTGAGTTTCAAGAATACCTTAATGAGAATGAGATTCTCTCTCATTGGACTGCGTCTGCCACACCCAATTGAATGGAGTGTTAGAACGTGGTAATCGGACATTGATGGACATTTTCCAATCTATGGTGAGATTCACTTAATTGCCGCCATCCCATTGAGGATATGCACTTGAAACGGCGGCAAGGTTGTTTAATCAAGTCCATACAAAGACAATGGATAAAACTCCATATGAGATATGGATGGGAAAGCCGCCCAAATATTCTTACCTAAAAATATGGGGATGCCCTGCTTACGTGAAGCAGGCAGTGGGAGACAAATTGGATAGCAGAGCCAATTTGTGTCACTTTGTGGAATATTCAAATAACTCTATTGGATATTACTTCTGTAACGCCCCGAAAATTTAAAGGTCCACGCGAACCACATGCATTTGAATTATTAAATGCTCCTGTATTTTAATAAAATGTTTTAATTGCATTAATTAATTATATTGTACATATTTACATGTTTAAATATACTTTTCTACATGGTTGCATAAAATATATTTTTAAGAGGTTATTCGAGTTGCGATCGAGGAACGGAGACCGAGGGCCGAAAAACATAAAATATTTTTATTAAATAATTGTTTTTAATTATTTAAAATATGGGTGATGCTTTTTCTTATTTTTGAAAATAAGGGGTTTTGAGGTGATTTTATACGACGGGACGTAAACTTTGTCGGTGTTGATTTTTCAACAAAAATGCGAGCTTTTTGGCAACCCGGCTAATAAATTCACAAATTTATTTAAACAAAAACTTTGATAGCATTTTATTAAATTCTAATTTAGGCTAATGGGCTTAATTTAGAGGCTTGATAGGCCTAAAGCCTAGTTAGTAGTTAATTAGTATTTAAAATATTAAAAACCTACACCTAGCAACACAAAACCTAAAACTTACGGCCACCCACTTTGGAATTCAGAAAAATCTTCCCTAAAACACTCAAATTCACGGCTCACACACAAACACACTTTGGGAAGAAAAATTCGAAGGGGTTCAAGGAGAAGATAGCCTAGGTTCCGTCCTGTTCTTCGTTGTCAACGGTTTTTCGTGTGTATATAACGCAAAGGCATGCCATACATCTCCTTTTCTCATCCATCATATCATAATATTGTTTTAATTATTGTATGCATGAAGAAAATGATTTATTTTCCAGTATTTTCGGATTATTGCATGCACACTTGAGGAATCATGATATTTTGATGAAAATTCCTAAAGTTATTATGAAAAGGGGGCTGCCATGAACTTAGGTTGGAACTAGTGGTGTCTCTACATGATTTAAGGTCCTAACATACTCACCTTAAACACCAAAGTCGAAGTGAGAATAAGCAAAACAAACTGGAACCGAAGTTGCTTTCATGGGGTTAGGGGTGATCGGGTTCCATAAAAAAGTGTTGGCTTGGCCTTGGCTTGGGCCAGGGTTCGGCCAGGGGCTGTCATGGGTCAAGGCGAGAGTTCTAGCCAAGCTAGTATTTAAGGCCCTGGCCTAGTCCTCAGACCCTGAAATCACAGTTCCTGGACTCAGACTAGCTTGCACTTACTCATTGGACTTCTCCACGCCAGGAAAGTGGAGTTTGTGCCTTCCCAGGATTCGACCCCTCAACCTCCTGGCATATAGGTATCCAATACACTTATATGCCAGGAGGTTGAGGGGTCGAATCCTGGGAAGGCACAAACTCCACTTTTCTGGCATGGAGAAGTCCAATGAGTAAGTGCAAGCAGGTTTGAGTCTAGGAACTGTGATTTTAGGGTCTGAGGACAGGGCCGGGAGCTCAAGTGGTTACCAAGATTGTAGCCAATATACCTATATGCCTGGAGGTTGAGGTGTCGAATCCTGGGAAGGCACAAACTCCACTTTCCTGGCGTGAAGAAGTCCGATGAATAAGTGCAAGCTGGTCTGAGTCCAAGAACTGTGATTGCAGGGTCTGAGGACAGGGCCAGGGCCTTACATAGGACTTTAGCTAAGGGGCTGGGAGGAGTCCTTGACCCCAAGGACTCCTACCCGAGAGAAGCCAAGGAGGGAACGCGCAGGTTCTGTGCTTGTTGCAGGCTTGTGGGCTCGGTCCAGGGGGCATGGGCTGGGTCAAGTCGAGTCCTTAGGGTCTTAAGTCATGGCACAACGGGGTGGTTTAGTGGTTGGGTTCGTTGGTGGGGTCCGGGAAGCTAGAACAAGAGTCCTTATCAATTTGCAATTCTCGGCCAGCATAGGTTAGGAGAGTGGGGGCTTCGTTTTTCTTTTTGGGGTGGTTTCGATGGGATCCTTGGATCCATTCGGGTACTCTAGTGTGTTGGTCAGGGTTTGGATCAACTTAGCTCGGGGGTGACTCGATAAAATCAAGAGATGGCTCGGGGTCGAAGTTTATGTGTCATTTTAGGGATTCCTAAACTGAAATAATTGAAAAACGGCTCACGTGGGTCGATTCGTGGTTCATGGGGACTAAAATACTATAAAAAGACTAAATTTAGAATTTAGTAATTTTATATTAAGGTTTTGGATTTTTCGTGATTAAAACACCGTCAAAATAATTAATTAAAGATAAATGAAAAAGTTTAATATTTAAGCTAAATAAAATTATGGGAAAATTAATTTAGGCTTAAATAATTATTTGGGACACGTGAGAGTCAATGAGTTCAAGAAAAAGTCAACTTCGAGGAATTTCATGTCTAGGGTCAAAACGGTCTTTTTATACCTAAAAATTAGTAAACGTCATGGAAGTGCCCTAAATGCTGTTTTATTGATGTTATGATTATTTTTAAATGTTTATGAAATGTTCATGATTAAATTATGATTTTTAAAATGTCTATGAGATTTTTATGATTTAAGGTTGACATTTAAAATACATAATGCATGCTTGGTTTCAAAACAAAAATATTATGTTATGTACGATTTTATAAAGTGATGAGAATGTTAAACGTTGAAGGAAGTAAAGTAATTGTGACTATTGAGGTAACGATATGAGGTAACGGTATGTGGTAACGATAAGAATGGAATATCGTGAGGGGAAAAGGCCCCAGAGGGAGCCCCGACGATCGTATTCTATTTGAAAGAGGATAGGTCAGGGCACAATTGACTGGTGAGAGTGTTGCTGGTGTCCTCTGCCGCCCAGTACTGCGGTTTCATGTAGATGGATCCATCGACTTTTTGAGGTTTGAGGAAAGTCACAATTAACGATCTGAATTCAACAAAAGGAAAAGGAAAAGGAAAAGAAAAAATGTTTATGATCATGAAAAAGGTTTTATGTTATGTCATGTTGAGGAAAAAGAAAGGAAAAGGTTAAGGTTTATGTTATGCATGTAATGAAAATGTTTATGCTTAAAGTTGATGCATCATTATGAAAATGTTTCTATATAAAGTTCATGCATCATAAAAATGTTTACGAAAATGTTGATGTTTGAGGTTTATGCATCTTCATGAAAATGATATTTTAAGTACAAGTATTTTTCAATGTTATATGTTGACTGTATTACGTATTACTTGCTATAAAGATGATGGTGTGTTGAGTCTTTAGACTCACTAGGTGTGATGGATGCAGGTGAGGTTGAGGAAGGTCTTGACGGATGATTTGACTGGGCTGAAGGTGCACACAACCCGAGGACCAGCGCTTCTACTTTTCCGCACTTACGATTATGATTAATGAATTACGTTGAAGATTTTAAGACTATTTATTTATGCTTTTTGAGGGATTTTTGAGAGATTTAGTATGGATATACTTTTCAAACTTATTGCTTTTTAGGTTGGGCAAAACAGTAGACGAGTTCATTTTATGACTATTGCAGTTGATTTTTAAAATGCTAGTTGGATGATGTTTTATTTTAAAGGGTAAAATATTTTATAAAAATATTTTCATGAGGTTTATGTGTATGGCCGAAAATTGAGTGTTTAAAAAAAAAAAATTTAGTACTTTTAAAGCAATAAAAATGGCAGACGTTTCAGTTGGTATCAGAGCAAAGGTCCTGTAAAGGGTTGTGCCACCATCAGCACCAGAAAGATCAATCGTCAAGCCTCTAACTTGTAAGTTTAAATGCTTTATATGATTTTATGATGTTATCCTGCATAAGTATATGAATTATATGTTCACGTCACATGTCTAATAGCATTATAAGGATATATGTTTTATATGCATTAGAATTTTTATACGTGATACGACATGAAATAAGAATTTATTTGATTTCAACGCATGTTGGCTTTGTGGTGGAATTGGACAATGTTGATTTTTGGATTTTAGTATTGATGTTCTACTTTTGGGGCCATAAGTTAATCGTGATTATTATGAATGCTTTTGGGACTCGTAGATCTTTCTAAGAAAATACTGGTGACTCTTGGGTACTAGTTGAAATAATTTTTGGGAATTACTCAAAAGAAATAACGACTCGAGGATTTGCAATGATTTGGGAGTAAGAAAATGTATAAATTGAGATTTTAAGTTTGATGAAAAGTAAGATTGGTTATAGGGATTGATTTTTGGGTAAATAAGTTTAAATTTATCGAAATTATTTTATGGGAAACCTGTAGAAGGAAATTAAGAATGCCAAGAACTTATGGGTTAACTGTAAGAATTTTAACATTAAGGGCCAATTAAGATACTTTTTGAGGAAATTAAGAATTTATTTTGCAAATATTAAGGAATTTGGGGACTAGTTTATCAATAAGTGAGAATTGAATTGGTTAATTGATAAGAGTTTTTGATGATTTATACTTTTAAGAATATTTGGAACCTTGGGATATCTTGGTTATAGTGTTATAAGGAATGTTGATCAAAGGTTTTTAAGGATGAATCAATACTAATCTTGAAAAATCTATGCTTTAGCGGATGCGTTTGGGATTTTAAGGTTGAAATATGATAAGTTGATGAATATTTTGGGTATAAAATAAGGAAAATAATATACGATAAGTATGGTCATCCATCCTTTTATATTGAGAATTGTAAGAAAAGTTGAAATTCGAGGTTATAATAGTAAGAGCACTAAGTCATTATGGGTCTTTTTAAGTTGCGAATTGCAAAATATGGATTTAGAAAGAAAAATTTAATTGGGATAAAAAAGACGTAAGGACATTTTAGAATTTAAGTTTTATCAGAGTAGCGCAGCGGAAGCGTGGATTTTGGGATACTAGAGCTGAATCTAAACTTTGGGTTATTAAGGATAAGCGAATTTCGTTGACAAAATTCAATTTAAGGGGGGGAGATTGTAACGCCACGAAAATGTAAAGGTCCACGAGAACCACATGCATTTGAATTATTAAATGTTCTTGTATTTTAATTAAATGTTTTAATTGCATTAATTAATTATGTTGTGCATATTGACATGTTTAAATATACTTTTCTACATGGTTGCATTAAAATGTATTTTAAAAGGTTATTCGAGTTGCGATCGAGGAACGGAACCGAGGGCCGAAAAACGTAAAATGTTTTTATTAAATAATTTTTTAATTATTTAAAATATGGGTGATGCTTTTTCTTATTTTTGAAAATAACGGGTTTTGAGGTGATTTTATACGACGGGACGTAAACTTTGTCGGTGTTGATTTTTCAACAAAAATGCGAGCTTTTTGGCAACCCGGCTAATAAATTCACAAATTTATTTAAACAAAAACTTTGATAGCGTTTTATTAAATTCTAATTTAGGCTAATGGGCTTAATTTAGAGGCTTGATAGACCTAAAGCCTAGTTAGTAGTTAATTAGTATTTAAAATATTAAAAACCTACACCTTGCAACACAAAACCTAAAACTTACGGCCACCCACTTTGGAATTCAGAAAACTCTCCCCTAAAACACTCAAATTCACGGCTCACACACAAACACACTTTGGGAAGAAAAATTCGAAGGGGTTTGTGACACCTCTGAGCCATTTTATAAAATAACAGCGGAATTTAAAATTTTTTCTTTAAAGGGAAGAAGGATTCAAATTACATTTCCAATATATATACCATCAAAAGAATATACATGATCCAAAAAGTGTTGCATCAAAATACAAAATATCATTTTGATCATGTATAACAAAATAATCTTCCACTTCCTTCCATCTCTTATGCATATGACCCCGGCTCCAATCAACGTCCTGGTCCGTCGCTCTTATCTGCATCACATGAATAACTGAAATGAGTATAAAACTCAGCAAGTGGAACTCTTATATAGCAATGATACATAGCATACTCTGAAAACATAGCTTTGAAATCAATAAATACCATCAACTCTTGAATTAAGAATAACATAGCAACATAACAATAAGATGGTATTTCTCTTTTCTCTGTTGGAATGATATCTATATAGTATCTCTGTCTCTGTACCTATATCCCATCGATATAAATCGACAACTCTGAGGGATATAAGCCTATGGTCGTTGATCAACTAATTGCATGCAATCTCTGACTATGTATCTATCAATCCATAAATCATTTGAACTCTCTTTGGGGCATTTTATCAAACACTTTGCATACTCTTTCTTTTGTATTCCTTTTTTACAAAATCGAGACATTCAATTGTCTCTAATATACAATCAAGTGTATCAATACATAATATGGATCAAATGGAAGGGAATAACATGTTAAAACCATTGAAACACAATACATATACTATCTTGTGAGCACAAGGAAATGAATTCCACTTACAACCACTTGAAACCTTGATTCTATACTCTTGGTAGCAATCCTACAACAATAAACCATAATTTGCACCATCAATAACCCAATAATCCAACAACAATACCATAAAAGCCAAAGAATCAACACCATCACAAACCCATAACATCTCCAACACCAAAAACTAAGAAATAACCAAACCAAAAGCTTACCTTAGCTTCCTTGATCCCAAAATAATCTTGCTCTCAACACAAATAACTAACAAGAAGCTTGGATTAAAGAAAAGAAAGGAGAGAAATTGGAACCCTAGTTTCCCAAGAGAAGAAGAAACGAAAAGGAGGAGTAGAAATGAGGAAAAATGAGACCAACTCTTGAATTTAAACACTAAAAATCCGAAAACATGTTTTTTAAAAATCGCTGGCCGCCCGGGTGGACATCTTTTTCCGCGCGGGCGCGGAACTCTCGGCCAAAATACCAAATTTTCGAACAAGGCCCGCCAGGGCGCACAAACATTCCCGCCCGGGCGCGCACTCTGCGCACTGTCACTCCAAAGATCGCTTTTGAAACGCCTCTTCCCTTCATAATTTGGAAAAGTGGTAAACTACAAAGTTGTAGCTCTATGTCCTATCTTGAATCCCTCAAAATTCCAGATCATTTGGACGTCTGAGTAAAAGGTTATGCCCATTCTCCCAAAATGTGTCACTGAAGGAACGTCGAAACACACGAAACAATTCGGGGCACTTTTGGCTTACCTTCCACAATGATTTGAACAAAACTCAAAATAAGAAAGTTATACCTCTATGTCTTATCTTTCTAATGGAAAAGGCCTCACCTCATTTGGATCAATATACAATTTATCATGAATTTAACCGTAACGCCGCTATAAAAGCACTACACATCATCTATAACCAACCATACTATAAATCATAAATCAAAACTCTTAACATCCAAACTATACCTAAACTTGACCAAGTAGTCAATAAACTTATGAAAACTTAAACCGTACCGTACACCAGGCTTGGCTATTACAGGGTTCAAGGAGAATATAGCCTAGGTTCCGTCCCGTTCTTCATCATCAATGGTTTTTCGTTTGTATATAACGCAAAGGCACGCCATACATCTCCTTTTCTCATCTATCATATCATAATATTGTTTTAATTATTGTATGCATGAAGAACATGATTTATTTTCCAGTATGTTCGGATTATTGCATGCACACTTGAGGAATCATGATATTTTGATGCAAATTCCTAAAGTTATTATGAAAAGGGGGCTGCCATGAACTTAGGTTGGAACTAGTGGTGTCTCTACACGATTTAAGGTCCTAACATACTCACTTTAAACAACAAAGTCGAAGCAAGAATAAGCAAAACAAACTGAAACCGAAGTTGCTGTCATGGGGTTAGGGGTGATCGGATTCCATAAAAAAGTGTTGGCTTGGCCTTGGCTTGGGCCAGGGCTCGGCTAGGGGCTGTCATGGGTCATGACGAGAGTTCAAGCCAATCTAGTACTCGAGCTAAGTGGCAGGGAGGAGTCCTTGACAGCAAGGACTCCTACCCGAGAGAAGCCAAGGAGGGAACGCGCAGGTTCTGTGCTTGTTGCAGGCTTGTGGGCTCGATCCAGGGGGCCTGGGCTGTGTCAAGTCGAGTCCTTAGGGTCTTAAGTCAGGGCTCAACGGGGTGGTTCAGTGTTTGGGTTCGTTGGTGGGGTCCTGGAAGCTAGAACAAGAGTCCTTGTCAATTTGCAATTCTCGGCCAGCTTAGGTTAGGAGAGTGGGGGCTTCGTTTTTCTTTTTGGGGTGGTTTTCGTGGGATCCTTGGGTCCACTCGGGTACTCTAGTGTGTTGGTCAAGGTTTGGATCAACTTACCTCGGGGGTGACTCGATAAAATCAAGAGATGGCTCAAGGTCGAAGTTTATGTGTCATTTTAGGGTTTCCTAAACTAAAATAATTGAAAAACGGCTCACGGGGGTCGAGTCGTGGTTCATGGGAACTAAAATAATATAAAAATACTAAATTTAGAATTTAGGAATTTTATATTAAAGTTTGGTATTTTTCAGGATTAAAACACCGTCAAAACAATTAATTAAAGATAAATGAAAAAGTTTAATATTTAAAATTATGAGAAAATTAATTTAGGCTTAATTAATTATTTGGGACTATGTGAGAATCAATGAGTTCAAGAAAAAGTCAAATTCAAGGAATTTCATGTCCAGGGGTAAAACGGTCTTTTTATACCTACAAATTAGTAAACGTCATGGCAGTGCCCTAAATGCTGTTTTATAGATGTTATGATATTTTTAAATATTTATGAAATGTTCATTATTAAATTATGATTTTTAAAATGTCTATGGGATATTTATGATTTAAGGTTGACATTTAAAATACATAATGCATGCTTGGTTTCAAAACAAAAATGTTATGTTATGTACGATTTTATAAAGTGATGAGAATGTTAAACGTTGAAGGAAGTAAAGTAATTGTGATTATTGAGGTAACGATATGAGGTAACGGTATGTGGTAACGATAAGAATGGAATATCGTGAGGGGAAAAGGCCCCAGAGGGAGCCCCGACGATCGTATTCTATTTGAAAGAGGATAGGCCAGGGCACAATTGACCGGTTAGAGTGTTGTCGGTGTCCTCCACCGCCCAGTACTGCGGTTTCATGTAGATGGATCCATCGACTTTTTGAGGTTTGAGGAAAGTCACAATTAACGATCTGAATTCAACAAAAGGAAAAGGAAAAGGAAAAGAAAAAATGTTTATGATAATGAAAAAGGTTTTATGTTATGTCATGTTGAGGAAAAAGAAAGGAAAAGGTTAAGGTTTATGTTATGCATGTAATGAAAATGTTTATGCTTAAAGTTGATGCATCATTATGAAAATGTTTCTATATAAAGTTCATGCATCATAAAAATGTTTACGAAAATGTTGATGTTTGAGGTTTATGCATCTTCATGAAAATGATATTTTAAGTACAAGTATTTTTCAATGTTATATGTTGACTGTATTACGTATTACTTGCTATAAAGATGATGGTGTGTTGAGTCTTTAGACTCACTAGGTGTGATGGATGCAGGTGAGGTTGAGGGAGGTCTTGACGGATGATTTGACTGGGCTGAAGGTGCACACAACCCGAGGACCAGCGTTTCTACTTTTCCGCACTTACGATTATGATTAATGAATTACGTTGAAGATTTTAAGACTATGTATTTATGCTTTTTGAGGGATTTTTGAGAGATTTAGTATGGGATATACTTTTCAAACTTATTGCTTTTTAGGTTGGGCAAAACAGTAGACGAGTTCATTTTATGACTATTGCAGTTGATTTTTAAAATGCTAGTTGGATGATGTTTTATTTTAAAGGGTAAAATATTTTATAAAAATATTTTCATGAGGTTTATGTGTATGGCCGAAAATTGAGTGTTTAAAAAAAATTCTAGTACTTTTAAAGCAATAAAAAGGGCAGACGTTTCAACTTCTATTATCCCATTGAAACAATGGTGTTTGTTTCAAGGAATGTCAACTTTTTAGAGAAAGAGTCTCTATTAGATAGAAAAGGCGGAAGATTGAACTCGATGAGATTCGAGAACCACCTACTACACAAATAGCAGAACCCACACCCCAAAAGTCAATCAAAGAAACATAAGCTCCTAGGAGATCCGAAAGGATCTCAAAGCCTGCTTCTTGAAGAGGGCCTAGATGAGCCCATTCCTGGATGTGATCCAAGAAATTTCAAGGAAGAATTATCTGATGTCGATTCATCTAAATGGCTTCATGCAGTCCGAGATGGACTCCATGTATTCGAACCAAGTATGGTCCTTAGTGTATCCACATGAGGGAATTGTTTCAATAGGCTGCAAATGGATTTACACAAAGAAACTTGGAGCGAATGGGAAGGTCGTGACCTTCAAAGCTAGATTGGTGGATATCCTCAAAGACAAGGTATTGACTATGAAGAAACCTTTTCTCCAGTCACAATGCTCAAGTCCATTAGGATACTACTGGCCATAGCAGCATGGTATGAAAATGAAATATGGCAGATGGATGTGAAGACATCGTTCTTTAATGGTGATATTAAGGAATATATTTACATGTCTCAACCTGAAGCATTCACATCAGTATGAAGTGAGCATAAAGTATGCAAACTTCAGAGATCCATTTATGGACTCAAACATGCATCAAGGAGCTGTAATCTCACATTTGACAACAATATCAAAAAGTTTGATTTTTCCAAAAATCTTGAGGAACCTTGTATATACAAGAAAGTGAGTGGGAGTGCAGTAAAATTCATAGTAATTTATGTTGATGACATACCACTCATGGAATGATGTAGGTATGTTTTAGTCAATTAAAATATGGTTAGCTGGAAAGTTCTCCATGAAGCATATGGGTGAACCATCATATGTATTGGGAATACAGATCTATAGGTATAGATAAAAAAGAATGCTAGGGCTCACGCAATCCGCATATATCGATACCATCCTGAGAAGATTCTCTATGAAGTAGTCAAAGAGAGGATATTTTCCAATGTATCTTGGTGTGACTCAATACAAGTCTATATGCCCCAAGACTGATGAAGAGAAAGAAACCATGAGACGCATTCCATATGCGTTTGCCATAGGCAATATTATGTATGACATGATATCTACTCGACCTGATACTGCATATGCACTGAGTGTTGCAAATAGATATCAGTCGAATCCCGATCCAGTGCATTGGAAAGCAGTGAAGAACATTCTTAAGCACTTGAGAAGAACTAAGAATTTGTTCTTGGTATACGGGAGTGGAGAACCAAAATTGAAAGGCTACACTGATTCTAGCTTCCAATTAGATGTGGATAATTCAAAATCGACCTATGGAATTGTATTCAAGTTCAATGGTGGTGTTGTCTCTTGTAAGAGGTCTAAGTAAGACACCACAGCGGATTCAACCACTAAGGCCGATTACATAACTGCATTGGCGGCAGCAAAGGAGGGTGTTTGGAAGAGAAATTTCATCCTAGAGTTGGGTGTCATTCCTAAAACAATTGATCAAGTCCCGATCTACTTTGACAACATTGGTGCCATTGCGCAAGCGAAGGAACCGAGATCTCATCAGCGATCCAAACATATACTAAGGAAGTTCCACATAATCCTGGAGAATGTGGGAAGAGGAGACATATTGGTAGAGAGACTCACCTCCGCAGATAAATTTGTTGATCCACTGACGAAGCCACTTCTAGGACCATTGTTTGAGATGCATCATGAAGCAATGGGTCTAAGGTCTATGGGTAATTGGCTATAGGGCAAGTGGGAGATTGTTAAAGTAGGTGCCCGACAACCTAACTTGTGGCTTGGGCTTTTATTGACTCTAATATAAAACAATCTTTATTTTAATAATATTTTATGATTTTATTCAATAATGACATCATACTTTATCTATATACCCATGTAAGCTGCATAGATAAAGTCCCTGAATATACAATAGGTATCATGAGGTCTACGTTGCAAATAAGATCATGAAATTCACTAGGAAGCGTATCGTATATTCTAAACAGGTTCCTAGTCGATTCATTCACCTAAAACGAGGATAAATGTCGCTTGATCTCGAGACTATCATCTGTTGTGTAAACGCCATGTTTCATTGACAAGGACATGGAGATGTCCATTCACAAGGATGGGTGATCATATCATGATGCACTGAACAACTCTCCCTCGGACTGTCCAAGTGGTTCTCACTTATCGAGTGGAATAATCCGCAGTTATGGTTGTACATTATTAGTCATTTGATCCGGGACGATGTAGGGGCTGTACGTACTAGCATGCACTTTGATCCGTTTACCGACTCCATCGAGGGTCATCAGGTGGCGAGGTTGGGTGTAGTTTCAAAATACGTAGGAAGCAAATGCATTGTAGTCGGGGATTCATTCTTCGCCTACAGGTGAAGATATCCTATGTGATCGGATTAGTAAATAGTGTAAGGATTCTCTGGCCAGAGCAAGAAATGTGCTTTAGGGAAATGTGTTTTCCTAGTTACACGTATCATGAGACTATTTGTACTCAAAGATAAATCGAATCGTTGTTGAATTCATATGCAACTCTCGATATACCAATGGTTGAAGATTCGGCTGAAATATATGTGTTGAAGAGACCGTACTGTATGACATGACTAAAGGTTCTTGCAGGCATTATCAGTTATACCTAGGAGATCATGGTGGTGATGCTACTTGACGGTCTTACCATGATCCGACGGGTGCAACCAGATATGAGTTCTGACATTCTCGATGAAGGAGTTGATGAAAGAAATGGGGTTAAGTAGGGTACATCCGAATAAAAATAAATGTTTTTTGAATCACATGGAGATGTAAATCCACGACTAGCTGTACCCATGAACCATAGAGGGTCACACAAATATCGAATTCTGTGTTTCCATTGAGATAATCAAATTTCAAGGAGTTGGAATTTGACGACTATAGTTTGAAAGAGATAAAACTGGATGTTTATAAAGGAGTTTATGTCGTGATTCCATAGGATGGAAGAAATGAAAGTTAGCATGATTACTAAATAATGAAGGAGAGTGGAACTGCCTGTTTTGTAAAGAAGTTCACTAAAACTGACAGTTGTCCAATATGGTAAGTGCAAATTTGATCTTTGAAATTTTTTTTTCATTATATTAACAAGACTTATATCCTTGACATATATTGGCGGTCTCGGATCGTCGATCAGGGTTATAATGAGTTCATAATCATTTATTTAGTGAATTGAGAATTTACTGATTAAATGATTGTACTAGTACTAATGACTACTAACATGTACAAATTCAAGTAAACTTTCTAGAGGAGTCTAGAATTAAATTAACCTATGAATTAATTATATAAATTAAATAATGGTTATTTAATTTAATTAATTTACATATATTTTATGTGGTGATATAAAATATGTGTATATATATATGTTATTAATATATAATGTATTATCAAAAATTGATTAATATATTATATTAATATTATGAGAATTAAATATAATGAAATATAGACTTTTAGTAACACAAGGACTGATTAGGAGTCCTTCTGGGAGATGGAGTCCTACACCATAAGAGGACATAATTCAATAGAGAATTTTTTTATAAAAATTCCTTCCACAATTGTAAAGAAAACTATGGCCACCTCATGAAATTTGGAAGAAAATTTGGCCAAAAACAAATTAGATTTGCTTAATTATTGACTAAGAACCAATCACAAAATTTAAAAAGGCTTACCACTTTTGCAAACACGAGTCTCGGCCACATCAAGAAATTTTGAGAAGAAATATCAGCCACTCTTGTGTCCTCCAACGTCGCGCTGCCATCTCCGGATTTTGAAAATTCGGAGACTTCAGTCTCAACGCACAAATCGCTTGCGATTTCTAGTGCAATCCAAGCAAGGAACAAAGCTTCTGATCGTGGACCTAATTAGGCAATCAAAGGAACAAGCCATCGTAGAGTTTACAAAAAGGGCTATCTCCGCTTAAAATCAAGAATATCTTGGAGTCCAGCATTATATACGCGAAGGTATAATTTTTAGAACAACCTACGAATGTTTTTGAACACACGACGCCCAAGAAAATTTTTTAAACTTCCGCTGTGTATTGGGTGTGAGAACACGATGTCTCAAAATCAAGTTCTGCACCATTTTGACCTCGGTTTTCTTGTTCGTGGCTCACCGATAGATCTAGTTTGGGCGTCCCCTCAGTAATAATTCCTGCGAGCATTGGTGGACGATGATCCATCACCTTGTTGGAAGGGCATTAGACTCCAAATGAAAGTAGTGTGCTTCCAGTACTATGAAAGGGTTCTTTTTTTGTATCTTAATGTGGAAAGGCGAAGCCAGAAGGTGGGGGTGATAATGGGAGTCGCAATACATTGCTCACTATACTCTTAGAGTAAGTGTCCAACGAGTTAACCTGTGACTTAAATTTTATTCACTCATATATAAAAACAATATTAATTTTAATAATATTTTACAGTTTTATCTAATTGAGTTATTTACTTTATCTATATACTCATGCAATCTGCATAGATAAAGCACTTGAATATGCAATATGTATCATGAGGTCTGCCTCGTAACATAAGATCACGAAACTCTTTAGGAAGTGTACCATATATTCTAAACAAGTTCCTACTCGAATCAGCCGCCTAAAATAAAGATAATGTTTCTTGAGCTTGGAAGTAGCATATGTGGTGTAAGCGTCATGTTTCATTAGTAAGAGAATGAAGATGTCCATTCATACAGATGGGTGATCATTTGATGATCCACAGAACATGTAAGGTCTAGAAAATTTGAACTACGTAACCTGACTGCATGCAATCTATTGTTTTTATTTAAAATATGTTTGTAATGATTTTTATCCAGTTAATGTATCAATATGGCATGACTAGGTGTTTATTTCATTGGTTGTTAAAGTTTCATACATTAGGGTTTTGAGTTACATTTCTTGTTCGAACGAGTAATGTAGACCGGGGATAAGTAAGAAAAATATTTTTATTAAATAATTATTTTTAATTATTTAATGTATAGTGTTTACTCGCCGGGTTATATTTTTCACTGGTATGAAAAATTTAGCGAATGGGGGGAATTTTGAGGGCTCAGGAAATATTTTATTTTCTAAAACTTACAAAAACGAAATATTTCTCGAAAATGTTTTTGAGCTTGTTGGGATTAATTTGTCGACTAATGGGCCTAAAAGTCCTTTTAACACTTAAATTGTTTATTAGGGCCCATTAGTGCATAAGTACACTACTTAATCCCTACTTTAGCGAACCCTAAACCTAATATTTCATTGTGGCCGTCCATCCCCTTTGATGCAGCAGCCCTTCGAAAGTTCTTCAGCTACAATTCTCGAAAATCCTCCTTATTTTTCAAGAAAAATCTTCACCCGCCTCTCCGGTGCAAGTCCTACGCACATATCTTCAAGTTTTTGACCACATAAACGTTAAGACATGCCATGTATCACTTTTTCTCATCATTTACACCATTGATATGCTGATGTATATCTATTTGCACGAAGAATTCATTGATTTATCATATAGTATCATTTGTGCAAAGGTTTGACATGAAATATGCATCTTTTGACTCATAACTCATGTTTTTCTTGATTACGATGCAAGGGGCTGGTGGTGTAAGGGTTGTTCGTGGCATGAGACAGGGTTTCATGGGGCTGGAACCATGAGTTGGTTGAACCTAGGAGGAGATCGATCATAGCTAGGGTTGTTGGTCGTCGCAAGGTCTAGTTTGGCTTCAAAACTAGGGCCGGCTGTATAAGAGCCACACTGAGCCACAGTGTAGACCCTAATGGGTCTGAGATGTGGTTGGAAGGGGCCAACTCATGGCAGGTCACGTGCAGTAGCTGATCGTAGCGCAAGGGGACGACTTGGTTTGAGGCTTGGGCTTGGTTTTGGGTGAAGCACGCGGGGTAGGGTGTTCGGTCAGCAAGAGAGGTTAGCCTGGGTCCAGTAGAGTGTCATTGGCTTGTTCTTGGTCCTAGGGTGTGCTGGTTCAGGGCTGCTCAAGTTTAGGGTGGGGCTAGGCTTGAAGATTCAAGGCTAGGTGCGCTAGGGTTTTGTGGATGGCGAAGGCAGGATTTCCCAGCAAATTTAAGGCATCGTTAATGGGTCATAAGGGGTAGGAAATAAGTGGTTTAGGTGCTGGTTGTGTAGGTTTCAGTCATGGTTTAAGTTGGGAAAAAATTGGTTAAGTTTCGAGTTGATTCGGGACCCCGGTCAAAGTTTAAAAACGAATTGTATAAGTTTTGAAACAGGGCTCAGGTTTACGTCTAAGAAATGCTTATTATTATGTCTTGAGGTGTTTTAAGAATTTTGGTAGGCTTCGGGTCGAAATTTTGAGGTCCAGGGGTAAAATGGTCAATTAGGGGCAAAATGATTAATTTGCACCCGGGTCCTAAACACGCATTGACATGTTTATGTTATTACGAATATGAATTTTTATGTAAATATAAAGAATATAATGCATACTTGATTTTAAGAAAAATTTACGTATATGCATAATTTTATTAAGTGATGAATATGATGACATGTTTTGAAGGATGAGAGTTGGTTGTGACTAATACAATGATACAATGATATGATGATATGTAAGACCAAGGCTCAGTTGACCAGTGAGAGTGTCGCTGATGTCCCCGCCGCCTGGTACCATGGTTATACGTAGATGAATCCATCGCCTAATACGATCATACAAAAGTCACAATTAATGAACGAAATTCAAATTAAGGAAACGAACACGTATATGTTGATATGATGAGATACATTATGAAAATGGTTATGTTTCGACAGGTTACGATTATCCATACAACTTTTTAAGATCATGAAATATATTTTTATTACAATACTTTTCACTGTTGCCTGTTATGTATATGTACTTGCTATAACGTTATATGTTTGTTGAGTCATTAGACTCACAAGGTGTCAATGATGCGGGTGAGCATTATGATCAGGAGATTGGAGGTGCCGAAGACTGAGTATGTGGAGTTGGATGCGTGCACGCGAACCCGAGAACAATATTTTCCGCACATTATGTTTTGAATTAGGAGTGGATGGATATATTCATACTCGTTCATTTTTTTACTATGTTGATGGTTGTCAGGATTTTTACTCGTTTCATTTTTGTTTTATTTTTTTACGCAAGTCTAGGGTTGACGATTTGGCGACTTTTAAACTGCAGTATTTTCATCTGTTATCTGATTACATTTATTTTAAAATGTGAAATTTTTGGCAACTATTGCATGCATGCATAAAGATACAATTTCCGGAAAAATGAGCTTACAAAAAAAATTCTAGTAGCATTTTAAGTAGTAGACATTACAGAACAACCCTACCTCGGCCTGTCCAAGTGGTTATCACTTATTGAGTGGAATAGTATGTGGTTATGGTTGTACACCATTAGTCTTTTGACCCAAGACAAGATGGAGGCTCTGTGTACTAGCAATGCTCTTTTACTCGTTTACAGACCTCATTGAGGGTCATCAGGTGGTGAGGTTGGATGTTGTTGAAAAATATATAGGATCCAATGCATTGTAGTCGAAGATTCACACTTTGCGTATGGGTGAAGATATCATATGTGATCTGATGAGTTAATAGCGCAAGGAATCTGTGGGCAGAGTATGACATGTGCATTTCGGAAATGTGTTTTCTCAGTTGCACATACCTTGTCACTGTTATTACTCAAAGATATATTGAATCGTTATCGAATTCATTTGCAACTCTCGATATATCAATGATTGCATATTCGATAGGGGTATATGAGTTGAAAGGAGTGTCCTGTATGCTAACCATAAGTTAAAATTCTTGCAAGTACTATTAATGATACCTAGGGGATCACGGGACAATGATGCTGTTACCATGATCAAATGGATGCAATTAGACTTGAGTTTTGACATTCTTAACCAAAGGGTTGATAAAAAGAATGAGACTAATTAGGCTAATCCCGAATAAGAACAGATGTTATCCTGAATGACATGAAGTCGTGAACCCATGGTTAGCTGCATACATGAACCATTGAGGGCCATACAACAATTAGATTATGTGTTCCGGTTGAGATAATCAACTTCAAAGAGTTGAATTTGGAGACTGTAGTTTGATGAAGATCAAACAGATTGCTTATAAGAAGTTTATAAGTTGATTCCATATTATGTAAGATGTTGAAGTTAGCGTAACAGAAAATTTAGTGAGAAGAGTGGAACTGTTTGTTCTAGTGAAAAAGTTGACAAAACTGATAGATGCCAAAAATGGATCAGTGGAAAATTTTGTGATTCGAAATTTTAATTTTTCATTGTGTAAACGAGAATTATATCCTCGACACATCGGCGCTGTCTGATCGTCTATTAGAGTTATAACTAGTTTATAATTATTTATTTATTAAATTTAGAATCTACTGATTAAATAATAATTGTAACGTACCGTACTTTTTACTATTTAAAATTTGCGGAAAAATTAAAAATTTTCTTAAATAAATTGTGAACCTTCAAAATTCGATAAAACAACTGTTCATCCTCAAAAGTTGTTGCAACAAAAAAATATCAAAATAATGTTTGCCAAAAGTATTTACTTGAACCTCAAACGGTAACATAAATTCAGAGTATTTAAACATTGCAAATATCATTAAAAACATAGGCGGTCCTCGGGTCTAGCCTTCTGCTCAGTCCAAGCCTGCTCATTGGTCCCACCCCTAGTCTCCTCGAAATCATCCTCACCTGCATCGATCAGGTCTAGTGAGTCTAAAGACTCAACACGTATGAACTGGGAGTAACAAGTACTACATAATAAAACCGCATGCAACTTTAAAATAGGTCATACATAACTTGAAACTTGAACTTACACTTAAACTAGAACTTACATACGTACATACGTAGACGTGCCATAAACATAAAACTTTTCTTAAACATGCTTGCATACTTGTACATACATGAACATACATAACTTCGTCATTTTGCATAGATGCATGTTTCAAAGCAAGTGACCCATAACATAAATCGCCTGATCAGACTAAACCACAATACTGGGCTGACAGGGACGAATCCACTGCCACATACATAAGATCCCCATTCATGCTTTAACGGGCGGATTGGTCCCCGTTCATGATTTAACGCTTTCCAATCCTCATCTAAACCCGTTCATGCTTTAACGGGGTGGGTTGGTCTCCGTTCATGATTTAACGCTTTCCAACCCCATACATACATTGGTCACAAGACATTTAGCATACCTCAAAAACTTGAAAATATTTTCTTGCACGTCGACATACTTACTTGGCGTTGAGGGATTCGTTGGATTTCATTTGGGGTTGCTGCTGCACATACTGACATGAAATTTAAATACTTAACTTGCATAGCTTAAACGTAGGCATACGTGCTCACCACCAAATTCAATAAATAACTTAAGAGATTCTAAAACACTCGAGACTTGACCCTCATTTAAATCATCGCACTAACCCAATACATGAAACCCCAAAGCAAATTATAAAATTTCCCAAAACATGAAGTACACGGACCTCGTGACCGGCTCCGTGTAGGTTCGTTAAAAGATATACCGAAAATCAGGGAGGTCACGGACCCCTTGTAAGTGTCCGTGTAAGGGTCCGTGTGGGATTGCAAAATTGACACCAAGAAGAAAACAAAGGCACGGACTCCGTGTAAGGGTCCGTGTGGGGGTCCATGTGGGCTCGAAAAATTGAAAAATCGCGGAAATTTAATACATGTGTTGCCTAACCTTCTAAACTCGATTGTACGGGCTATGAACCAACACTTGGAGACCCATCTTAGGATGCTACAACATCAAATTAATCCTATGCAAATGCCCCAAAACGACCACGCATCACAAGTACACAATAAACCCGTAAACATGATCTTTGACAACAATAATGGTTTTCACGACTACTCATTCTCCCAAGTGCCTAACGACATGAAACGAAACATCAATAACCATCCCAACATCATTAACAATATACCTATACGCAGCAACGATAACCCATCGATCCCCAACGAAGTCTGCAACAATAAAACTTCAAGAACGCATCAATATCATAATTTTCTGAAAACGCAGTTTGAGCAGTCCCACAAAAAATGCCATAACTCACTCAATTTTTATCCAAATATTTCGAATTTACTGTCAAATCGAAATATAAAAAATTTCTACAATATTCATGTTGAAAGTTTTCTCAAAATCACAACCAAAAAATTGCAGTTTTAAATATGACAGCAAAAACGAGATTTGTAATCCAAAAACTGTTTCAAAATTGATCCAAACATCATTGCTCAAACTTCTACACATCACGCATGTATTTTTACTCATAAATAACAACACAACGCATAATATGACGAGATCGATGCAGAAATAAAAGAATATACGTGCCTTTTGATGATAAACTTTACCGAACCGACGATACCGAAGCGGGGAAAGATGCGAGGTTGATCCGGGACGTTCGTGGCACTATTTTCTTGCAACAAAAATGATGAAAACTCGTTGAAAATAATCAGAGGAAGGGGCGACTGCTGTATGAAGAAGAACCCTAGGTTTTCTCTTCTCAAAAAAATAATAAAATTCTTAATGAATAGGTGTGGGTGTGTGTTATAGGTTTCTAGTGCGTGAAAAAGTGTGTGTGGGTGTGTGCGTGAGTTTTGCTAGGTAATTAGGGAAAAGTTTTGCTTAATTACAAATTATCATGCTAATAAAAAATGTTAATTAAATTGCTACTAAATTTCTAGTTTAAATACTAATAAAATGATAACCCACTTTAAAATTTCAAGATACACAATCGAAAAATCTTTAAAGGTTTTAAAAGAAAATCTTAAATTCACGTAATAATTAAATTAGGCTTTTTAAAATGCTAGAGCTTAATAAATGAATTAAAATTCCCCAACCTTGACTTAAAATAAAATACCACATTAAAAATTTTGCCAAAAATCGTCGTCGGTCTTTTCCTCGATCTCGCCTCGAATAATCGCCTGAAACATGAAACTCGAGAAAACATTTTTAACGTGCATCACATAAACATAATTAATTTAAAATAATGCATTTAAATAAATCATGCACTACTAAGACTCATTTTAAAATTAAATAAATGCTTTAATAATTAAGTAAATGCATGGGTTACAAGTGTACTGAATTTGGGCTCTACAGTTCCTCCCCTACTTATATAAATTTCGTTCTCGAAATTTAACCTTACCGAACAATTCCAGGTAGCGAATCCTCATGTCCGCTTCTGACTCCCAAGTGGCTTCCTCCACTGATTGATTTAGCCACCGGACTTTGACCAACTTGGTCACTTTGTTCCGAAGCCTACGCTCTTGTCTGTCTAGGATTTGGACAGGTCTTTCCTCATAAGAGAGGTCTGGAGCCAACTGCAATGGCTCGTAGCTCAAAACATGGGATGGATTTGCTAGGTACTTCCTCAGAATTGAGACATGAACACATTGTGCACCACGGCCAGATTTGGCGGAAGGGCAACACGATAAGCTAGTGTCACAACTCTGTCAAGAATCTCAAACGGTCTAATAAACCTCGGGTTCAGCTTGCCTCTTTTCCCAAATATCATAACACCCTTCATAGGTGCTATCTTAACAAAAACGTGATCTCCCACGACAAACTCTAGATCTCTTCTCCTCTTATCAGCATAACTTTTCTGACGACTCTGGGCAGTCTTCATCCTGTCTCGGATCTTGACCACCACATCTGCAGTCTGCTGAACTATTTCTGGGCCAAGTTCTGCTCTCTCATCGACCTCATCCCAGTGAATCGGCGATATGAAGTTCCTCCCATACAATGCCTCGTAGGGAGCCATACCAATGGATGATTGAAAACTGTTGTTGTAGGTAAACTCCGCTAGAGGTAGCTTAGATTCCCAAGTCCCCTAGAAATCGATCATACAGGCTCGCAATAGATCCTCCAAAATCTGAATCACTCGCTCAGATTGGCCATCTGTCTGCGGGTGAAAAGCGGTACTGAATAGCAACTTCGTCCCCATGGTTGCATGCAAACTCTTTCAAAAGGACGATGTAAACCTCGGGTTCCTGTCGGATACAATTGAAACTGGGATCACGTGCAATCGGACTATCTCCCTGATATAGAGCTCCGCATACTGCGTCATGGAGAAGGTTGTCTTCACTGGAATGAAATGCGCTGAATTAGTGAGTTGATCCACAATGACCCATATGGCATTGGATCCTCTAACTGATTTCGGCAAGCCAACAACGAAGTCCATGGTAATATTCTCCCATTTCCACTCGGGGATAAGGAGTGGCTTAAGCATCCCTGCTGGCCTCTGATGCTCTGCCTTCACTTGTTGACAAGTGAGGCAATCAGACACAAACCGACGGATGTCTTGCTTCATCCCTGGCCACCAATACAAAATCTGCAGATCCTTGTACATTTTGGTACCTCCTGGGTGAATGGAATACGGAGATGTATGTGCCTCTGTTAAAATATCATCTCTGATTGAATCAACCTGAGGCACCCACATTCTACCTCTATATCTCACCATGCCATCTGACACTGTGTAGAGTACACTGCCCTTGGCTTCGTCTTTCTGCCTCCATTTCTGCAATTGCTCATCTGAAGGTTGTCCTCTACGGATTCGGTCTAGCAAATCAGACTTGACTGTCAGATTAGATAGTCTGGGAGCTCCGTCCTTGGAATAAACCTCTAGCCCAAACCTCTGAATCTCAGACTGAAGAGGTCTTTGCACTGTCAACTGAGCTACAACTGCCACCTTTCTGCTCAAGGCGTCTGCCACGACGTTAACTTTCCCTGGATGGTAGCTAATCTTGCAATCATAGTCTTTTACCAATTCCAGCCATCGTCTCTATCTCATATTCAGTTCCTTCTGCGTGAAGAAATACTTGAGACTCTTGTGATTAGTGAATATCTGACACTTCTCGCCGTACAAATAGTGTTTCCAAATCTTCAAAGAAAAGACAACGGCAGCTAACTCAAGATCATGAGTCGGATAATTCTTCTCATGCACCTTCAACTGTCTGGAAGCATAAGCTATCACCCGACCATGCTGCATCAACACGGCGCCTAACCCGAGCTTAGATGCATCGGTGTATAGCACAAAATCTCCTTGCCCTGTTGGCATGGATAAAACTAGCGCTGAGATAAGAGCTTGCTTCAAGGCATCAAAGCTCTTCTCGCACTCGCTACTACATGCGAACTTAGCATTCTTCTTAGTCAGAGAAGTGAGTGGCACTGCTATCAAAGAAAACCCCTGAATGAACTTACGGTAGTAACCGGCTAAGCCCAGAAAACTGCAGATTTCTGATGCATTCTTCGGCTCAACCCATTCCTTAACGGCTGCCACCTTGGCTGGATCCACCTCAATCCCTTTGCTAGATATTATATGACCCAAAAACGCTACTTTATCCAATCAAAATTCACATTTACTGTACTTCGCAAAAATATTTTGCGACTCTGCAAGGTCTGCAAAATTGTCTTCAAGTGCCGACTGTTCTCCTCATGACTCTTCAAGTAAATAAGAATATCGTCAATGAACATTATGACGAATTGGTCCAAGTAGGGCTGTAATACTCGGTTCAACAAGTCCATGAAAATTGCTGGAGCATTCGTCAATCCAAACAGCATCACTAAGAACTCGTAATGCCCATACCTGGTCCTGAAGGTTGTCTTGTGAACATCTGCGTCTTTCACCTTCAGCTAGTAATATCCTGATCGAAGATCTATCTTACAGAACATTGTGCCCCCCTGCAACTGATCAAATAAGTCTTCAATTCTAGGAAGAGGGTATTTGTTCTTGATCGTTACCTTGTTCAATTCTCGGTAGTCGAAACACAGTCTCATGCTCCCATCCTTCTTCTTTACAAAGAGCACTGGCGCGCCCCACGGTGAGAAACTAGGGTGGATAAATTCTTTGTCCAGAAGCTCCTAGTATCTGCTGCTTGAGCTCTAATATCTCAGCTGGAGTCAATCGGTACGGTGCCTTAGAGATTGGCATTGTGCCATGGCATAAGATCAGTTGCAAACTCCACTTCTCTCTCTGGTGAAAGACTTGTGACGTTGTCAGGGAAGACGTCTGGGAAGTCTCTGACTACTGGCACATCTGATAATGACGGAGTGGGTATGTCAGGTGTTGAAATGATGCTGGACAAGAAAGCTTGACACCCCTGGGAAATAAGTTTCCGCGCCTGCATGCAAGAGATCATGCGAGGGAAACTCCTCCATCTTGCTGGTTCAAATAGAAACTGTTCCATGCCCAACGGTCTAACCAATACTGATCTCTTCTGAAAATCAATCAGGACTCTGTTCTTTGTCAGCCAGTTCATACCCAAGATAATATCGAATTCCGTCATCGGCAACACAATCAAATCTGCATACACTAGGTGGCCTTGTAGTTCGAGATCAATGTCTCTGACCAGGCTAGTAGCTGACAACTCTTCCCCTGATGGGACTGTCACGGAGTAATTCACGTTCAAGGCCGATGGTATTGATATCCAAGTGACTAGCGAACGTCTCCGAGATAAATGAATGGGTGGCTCCTGAATCTATCAAGGCCTGAGTAGCTATTCTCTTGATGAAAATATTACCTGGGGGACGTTAGCACCACACAACTTATATCACAAAGTCCTAATAGTAGTCTTAGGCAGCAAAAGACACCAAAAATTCCATCTAACATCCTAATAATCCCTATTCAAGTAAACATACAAAGCAAAAATTTAATACTGTACGGAATTAAATAAGTTACCCGTCAGCAGTGTAGTGTCTGGGTTCGCCTCCTGTGCATGCATGGCGAACACTCTTCCCTGGGTTGGTTGCCTCCACTGTGGGCACTCCTTCAACATATGGTCACTAGCTCCATATTTGAAACACTTGCCTGACCGATACAAACACTGTCCCGGATGCTAGCGGTTGTATTTCGGGCACACCGGGTACTCTCTCGGCCTTTGAGGAGCTTTCTGCTGTGGAACAGGGCCCTTGCCTTTCGGTGGTCCCTGATAGGACTTTTTCCCTGGTTGTCCCTGGAACGGCCTCTTAAACTGAGGTCGCTGCTGCTGCTGCTGTGGAGCCTGGTAGGGCCTTTTGCCCTGCTTTTCAGCCTCAATATCCCTCTGATCTTGCTCCGCCGCCAAGGCATTAGATACGGAAACGGCATAGGTCGTAGGACCAGCAACTCGAACGTCACGGCGCAATATCGGTCGCAACCCATCCATGAAATGCCTCAGCTTCCCCTGGGCATCATTAGCTATCAGGGGCACAAAGTGACACCCCCTCTCGAACTTCCTCACGAACTCCGCCACGCTGCTATTCCCCTGACGCAACGTCATGAACTCTCTGGTTAGGCGAGAGCGTAGTTCCTCAGTGAAGTACTTTGAGTAGAAGACTTCCTTGAAACCATTCCAAGGCAACACCTGCAAGTTGACTGAGACTGCCGCACTCTCCCACCATAGTCTGGCGTCCCTTGTCAGAAGGAACGTGACATACCTGACCCTATCTGCATCGGTCAGTTCCATAAAATCAAAGATTACCTCGATGGACTTAATCCATCCCTCATCTATCATCGGGTCAGTGGTACCCGAAAACTCCTTCGGATTCATCCTCTTAAATCTTTCATACACATCCTCAGGTCTTGGCCTCGCCCCTGTATCTACTGCGGCTTGGTTCCCCGCAAACTGTGCGAAGAACTGATTCATCCCAGCAAGCATCTGAGCTTGCATGTCCGGTGGTGGAGGAGGAGGAGCGTCTCTCCTCTCCTCTCGAGCCTCTCTATCCTCATCCCTGGCTTCACGGTCAATCAACCGTCTAGGAGGCATACTGTTCCAAAATTTACCCACTAACGTAAGCCCCACATGCATGAACATGATATCAATAACATAAGATGCACGTACTTGAACTTAAAAATATGCACATGCTGAAATCAGAACTTCATGCTTAATACAAAACATAAATTTAAAACTTTTAAACTTACAGACTTGAGGTGTGACTTCGTGAGCTTCTTGCGACTGGCAGTAGGCATAACCCTTTACAAGAACACCGCTCTGATACCAACTGTAACGTACCGTACTTTTTACTATTTAAAATTTGCGGAAAAATTAAATTTTTTTTTAAATAAATTGTGAACCTTTCAAAATTCGATAAAACAACTATTCATCCTCAAAAGTCGTTGCAACAGAAAAATATCAAAATAATGTCTGCCAAAAGTATTTACTTGAACCTCAAACAATAACATAAATTCAGAGTATTTAAACATTGCAAATATCATTAAAAACATGGGCGGTCCTCAGGTCTAGCCTTCTGCTCAGTCCAAGCCTACTCCTTGGTCCCACCCCTAGTCTCCTCGAAATCATCCTCACCTACATCGATCAAGTCTAGTGAGTCTAAAGACTCAATACGTATAAACTCGGAGTAGCAAGTACTACATAATAAAACCGCATGCAACTTTAAAATAGGTCATACATGACTTGAAACTTGAACTTAAACTTGAACTTACATACGTACATACGTAGACGTGCCATAAACATAAAACTTTTCTTAAACATGCTTGCATACTTGTACATACATGAACATACATAACTTCGTCATTTTGCGTAGAGGCATGTTTCAAAGCAGGTGACTCATAACATAAATCGTCTGATCAGACTAAACCACAGTACTGGACTGACAGGGACGAATCCACTGCCACATACATGATATCCCCGTTCATGCTATAACGGGTGGATTAGTCCTCATTCATGAATTAACGCTTTTCCAATCCTGATCTAAACCCGTTCATGCTTTAACGGGGTGGGTTGGTCTCCGTTCATGATTTAACGCTTTCCAACCCCATACATACATTGGTCACAAGACATTTAGCATACCTCAAAAACTTGAAAATATTTTCTTGCATGTCGACATACTTACTTGGCATTGAGAGATTCGTTGGATTTCATTTGGGGTCGCTGCTGCACATACTAACATGAAATTTAAATACTTAACTTGCATAACTTAAACGTAGGCATACGTGATCACCACCAAATTCAATAAATAACTTAAGACATTCTAAAACACTCGAGACTTGACCTCATTTAAATCATCGTACTAAGCCAAGACATGAAACCCAAAAGCAAAGTATAAAATTTCCCAAAACATGAAGTACACGGACCCCATGCCCGGGTCCGTGTACGGGTTCGTGTAGGTTCGTTAAAAGATATACCGAAAATCAAGGAGGGCACGGACCCCGTGCAAGGGTCCGTGTGGGCTAGCAAAATTGACACCAAGAAGAAAACCAAGGCACGGACCCCGTGTAAGGGTTCGTGTGGGGGTCCGTGTGGGCTCGAAAAAATGAAAACTCGCGGAAATTTAATACATGTGCTGCCTAACCTTCTAAACTCGATTGTACGGGCTATGAACCAACACCTCGAGACACATCTTAGGATGCTGCAACATCGACTTAATCCTATGCAATTGCCTCAAAACGACCACGCATCACAAGTACAGTATAAACCCTTAAACACGATCTTTGACAACAATAATGGTTTTCACGACTACTCATTCTCCCAAGTGCCTAACGACATGAAACGAAACATCAATAACCATCCCAACATCATTAACAATATACCTATACGCAGCAACAATCACCCGTTGATCCCCAACGAAGCTTGCAACAATAAAACTTCAAGAACGCATCAATATCATAATTTTCTGAAAACGCAGTTTGAGCAGTCCCACGAAAAATGCCATAACTCACTCAATTTTTATCTAAATATTTCGAATTTACTGTCAAATCGAAGGTATCAAAAAGTTCTACAATTTTTATGTTGAAGGTTTTCTCAAAATCACGACCGAATTAAATATGACAGCAAAAACGAGATTTGTAATCCAAAAACTATTTCAAAATTGATCCAAACATCATTGCTCAAACTTCTACACATCACACATGTATTTTTACTCATAAATAACAATACAACGCATAATATGACGAGATCCATGTAGAAATAACTGAATATACGTGCCTTTTGATGATAAACTTTACCGAACCAACGATACCGAAGCAGGGAATGATGCGAGGTTGATCCGGGACGTTCGTGGCACAATTTTCTTGCAATGAAAATGACGAAAACTCGTTGGAAATAATCAGAGGAAGGGGCGGCTGCTGTATGAGGAAGAACCCTAGGTTTCCTCTTCTCAAAAAAATAATAAAATTCTGAATGAATAGGTGTGGGTGTGCATTATTGGTTTCTACTGTGTGAAAAAGTGTGTGTGTGGGTGTGTGCATGAGTTTTGCTAGGTAATTAGGGAAAAGTTTTTCTTAATTACAAAATTATCATGCTAATAAAAAATGTTAATTAAATTGCTACTAAATTGCTAGTTTAAATACTAATAAAATGCTAACCCACTTTAAAATTTCAAGATACACAATCGAAAAATCTTTAAAGGTTTTAAAAGAAAATCTTAAATTGACCTAATAATTAAATTAGGCTTTTTAAAATGCTAGAGCTTAATAAATGAATTAAAATGCTCAACCTTGACTTAAAATAAAATACCATATTAAAAATTTTGCCAAAAATCGTCGTCGGTCTTTTCCTCGATCCCGCCTCGAATAATCGCCTGAAACATGAAACTCGAGAAAATTTTTTAACGTACATCACATAAACATAATTAATTTAAAATAATGCATTTAAATAAATCATGCATCACTAAGACTCATTTTAAAATTAAATAAATGCTTTAATAATTAAGTAAATGCATGGGTTATACGTGTACTGAATTTGATCTCTACAATAATATTAGTAGTAATGACTATTAAGTGCAAAATTGTCATTAAATATTCTAGAAAATTCAAGTATATATTAATTAATTGATTGATTAAATAAAAATTATATAATTTTATATGAAATAAGAAAATTTTTGCACAAAAGATTTGTCAATTAAAATTTTTCTCCTTCTCTCCTCCTTGCAAAATTTTGGCCACCACACTTTTGACCAGTTCCACTGTCGCATCGACGTCGTATTTATGAAATTCCGACGATTCAATCTTAAAACAAATTTCGTTTAGATTTTTAATGCAATCTATACGAGTAATCCAGTTTCTGATCGTAGACCAAACCTTATTTGACGATTGAAGAAGAAGAAAGATCTGTTTGCAAGGATTTACAAAAAGGACCACTTTCGTTAATCTCGGGCTGATTTGTTGTTTATCGTTAAATACGCAAAAGTGAACATATCTAAATACTTTATGAATGTTTTAAATCATATGATGCTCAAGGAACATTGTAAAAGTCAAAACAATTTTTTTTAAACTTCCATTGTGCTTTAAGTATGATTAAAGGATACTCCAAGATATGCATCCTTGTAAAGTTAGAAATAAATGGAATTTGAAGACTTTTTGGAAAAGACAGCACTGAATTTTGATTTGGCGTTTAGTTCCTTGTATGAGTATATTAACCAGTGGTATGCATCGGTTTATTGGTGTAGCCAAAAATTATTTCTAAACCTTCTTTCATAACTTTGGCTTCCCCCAACCCGTCATCTTCATATATTATTGTTCTGCATTTTGTGTGTGTAACAATAATTTGTGTGTGATATATACTATATATTGAGACTTCAATTTATCTAGACGTATATTTTATATTATATTATTAAAAGTGAAAATCTTAAAGTAACTGTTGTGATGAACATCTCAAGTAGTGATTACAAATATAAATATATATAATTTTTTTAAATTTCAAATTTAAATTACAATTGAACCCCCTAAAACTTGACATTTGCTGTAAATAATCAATATTAACTCCATTCAACAAGTTACAAATATATCATTTTCAATATAAGTAACTGAACATATCATTTTTGTACTAAAAAAAGAGTAGGCTCTTGTCAGACAGTCTCACGAGTCTTTATCTGTGAGACATGTCAATCCTACCGATATCCAAAATAAAAAGTAATACTCTTAGTATAAAAAGTAATATTTTTTCATGGATGACCCAAATAAGAGATTCGTCTCACAAAATACGACCCATGAGACCAGTTTCACATAAGTTTTTGCCTAAAAAAACCTAAACATATCTACCAAAATAACTTCATTCTTTGCTTTCTTTTAAAATATATAAGCATATACATCTATCAGAATAATTTTAAAAAACTCAATCAATTGAAAAAAAACCTAAACTTATCTACCAAAATAACTTTATTCTTTCCTTATTCTTTTAAAATATCTGAACATACGCATTTATCAAAATAATTTTTAAAAAATTCAATCAATTGTAGATATAAACAGTAAAACTGAATAACTACAATCAATAAAAATATAAAAAAATCCTAAAACAACCAAGAAAATTTCATAAAAAAAAATTAGGTTTCGAATTTATATACTTTTGAGAATATATGCAATCTCCATCTTTTTTGCGGTTCATCAGTTGGGCTTTCACAAAATCAGTAATTCAGCAGCTTTTTCAAGGTAAGAGTGTAGGGTTTGAATGGTTCAAATCCTTGCTCTTTTATAGAAGAAAATCAACGTTCAAATCTGAACGTCTCTTTTTTATATCAAATTTATCCATTGCTAAAAATAGCACCTGACTATCACGCGTCATTATCCTTTCCTGAAATACCATACACCGGTAGTGCAGATAATTCTTACGATTTTGTGAGCTTAACTTAAGAATTTTAATCCAATCGCTTAAGAGAATAATCGTGACTAATCAGATTTTGAATTATGCAAAATGTGCCTGACTGATATATGATCAGTAAAAGCTTGAACTGCCTAATTGATATAAACTTGAGATGTTCATCAGTTTCCTTTGAGATATCAACGTTCATCTGGAATTCAGTTCGGCTATGGTTTTATGAAACAAATAGTTAGGCTTATTCTATGAGGTAGACTTATATTATTTTGAGAATCACCAAAATTTTAATTGTTAATCAATTTCACCCTTTTCGTTGATGAAAAAATTAAGCAACATATGTAGAGCCCAAAATCAGTACACTTAAAACTCATGCATTTATTTAAATTGTTAAATCATTTATTTAAATTAAAATAATTTTTAATGATGCATGATTTATTTAAATTGCATTATTTTAATTATTATGTGATGCACGTTAATTGTTTTTCGAGTTTCATATTTCAGGCTATTATTCGATGCAAGATCAAGGATAGGAAACCGGTGACGGTTTTGACAATTTTAAAATGTGGTATTTTATTTTTAAGTTAAGATTGGGGCATATTAATTAATTTAATAAGTTTCAGCATTTTAAAACCTAAATTATGTATTTAATGAGTTTAGAATTTTGAAACTTTTAAAGTTGGTCTTTTGCATTTTATTTTGTTAAAAAGTAGAATTCTATAAAATTATGGTGTATTTATTTCAATTGAGGAGTTTGTTTAAAATTAGTGTGAGTTAACCTTTTATTAGCATTTTAATTAGTTATTTTAGCAATAAATTCTCCTGATTAAAACACACGCACACGTTTCACACACTTACACGTTTTTACAAACACAAAACACACAACACACACCTACACATTTTATTTTCAGATCTTTTATATTTTGGAGAGCAAAAACCTAGGGTTCCTCCACCTTAGAGCAGCCGACCCTCGCTTTTGAATTTCCAGCAAGTATTCGGTGATTTTTATTGCAAGAAAATAGTGCCACGTTCGTCCCGGATCAAGCCTCGCTCCGTCTCCGCTTCAGTATCGCCGTATCGTTAGTTTTAAATATCAAAAGGCATGTATATTCTTTCGTTTCTGCATAGATCTTGTCATAGTAAATATTTTGATGTTTATTGTATGAAAATCATGTGTATGTTATGTAAGAGTTTGAGCAAATATGGTTTGATCACTTTTGAAACGGTTTTTGGATCTGAAAACTCGAATTTTCTGTCTTTTAAATTACTGCAATTTTTCGGTCGGTTTTGTGGAAAAACTTTCAATATATGAAACGTAGAAATTTTTGATACCTTCGATTTAATATAAAATTCGAAATATTTGGATACGAAATGAGTGAGTTATGAGTGTTTTCGTGGAACTGCTCAAACTACGACTTTTATGAAAATGTGTTCTTGATATGTTCTTGAAGTTATTTGTTGCAGGCTTTGTTGGGCATCGCCGGGCTTGTGCTACTGCATTTAGATATGTTATGGGATGTATTTAGGTGTTATTGGTGGTTCGTTTGGATCGGGATTGGCTTGGGATATAATAGAAGTCGTAGGAAGCGAAACGATGTCGATTTACGGGTTATAGTTGTATTGAAGTTACTTGTCGATGTTTGGGGACGTATGGGTTGATTGTACGGGTTTGAATCAATGTAAAAGCATCCTAGGATGAGTCTCAAGGTGTTGGTTCATGGTCCTTAGGCTTGGATTGAATGGGTGAATGATTAACTTAGTGAATTTTCGTGAATTTCCAAATACAGAGGGTACCCGGACCCTTCTCGAACCCCGGCACGGAGTCTGTGTCCTTTTTCCTTCAAAAATATGAAATTCCAGTGCCTTCCCGGATCCATACACGGACCCCTACACGGAATCTGTGTACCCCCCTATTTAAAAAAAAATTTCCTTTATTTTTGTGGTTGTTTTGGGATTTGATGTTATGTTTTAGTACGATGGTTAAAATTTATTTATGTTAAAATATAGGATTTTTTTTGGGGTTCTATATCATGGCTTAGACGATTATTAAACGAGGTCAAGTCCCGAGTGTTCTAGAATGTCATAAGCTATTTATTTACTTCGGTGGCGAGCACGAGTTACCTACTTATAAGTTATGCAAGATAAGTGTTTGAACTCATAATAGTATGTGCAGCAGTGGCCCCAAGCGAGATCCAATGAATCTCTCAACGCCAAGTAAGTATGTTTGACGTGCAAAGAAAATATTTTTAAGTTTTTGACCTATGCTAAATGTCTTTTGACCAATTTATGAATGGGTTTGGAAGTGGGTGAACGTGGGCGAGGACCTCTCCATCCCGTTAAAGTATAAACGGGTTTAGATCAGGATTGGAAAGTGGTAAAGCATGACCAGGGACCAATCCACTCGTTAAAGCATGAACGGGGATCTCATGTATGTGGCAGTGGATTTTCCATGTTAGCTCAGTACTGTGGTTTAGTCTGATCAGGCGTATTATGTATGGGTGACTTGCTATTAAACATGCCTCTACGCAAAATGATGAAGTTTATGAATGTTTAAGTATGTACAAGTATGCGAGCATGTTTAAGAAAAGTCTTATGATGATGGCACATCTATGTTTATGTATGTCTGTACAAGTTTCAAGTATGTTACGTTCAAGGTTTAAGTATGTAAGTTCATGTTTCAAGTATGCACTCTCTATTTCAAAGTTGCATGTGATTTTATTACGTATTACTCGTTACTTCCAGTTTATACATGTTGAGTCTTTATACTCACTAGACTTGATCGATGCAGGTGAGGATGAATTTGAGGAGACGAGAGGTGGGGACCAAGGAGCTGGCTTAAACTGAGCAGGAGGCTAGACCCGAGGACCGCCCAGTTTTAAGTTTTTATGAATGTTCAAAAATACTCTGATTTATGTTATTGGTTATGAGATTTTAAACGAATAATTTTGGCAAACTTTACTTTGAGATCTTTTGTGCAACTACTTTGGGATGAACATGTTGTTTTATTGAGTTTTGAAGGTTCACGACTCATTTATGAAAATTTTTAATTTTTCCGCAAATTTTAAGTAGTTCAAATTACGGTATGTCACAGTTGGTATCAGAGCCGGGTTCTTGTAAAAGGTTATGCCTACTGTTAGTCGCAAGAAGGTCACGAAGTCACACCTCAAGTCTGTAAGTTTTAAAGTTTTGAGTTATGTTATGTACTAAGCATTAAGTTATGATTTCAGCATGTCCATGTTTTAAGTCCAAGTTGCGTGCATCTTATGATATTAGTATTATGTTCATGCATGTTGGGTTTACGTGTTGTGTAAATGTTGGAAAAGTATGCCTCCCAGGCGTAGGATTGTGCGTGAAGCAGGCGATGAGAATAGGGAAGCCCAGGATGGGGAGAGGGTCACTCTCCCTCGTCCACCCCAGACCGGAGGCAGTTTATGAGAGGTTTAAGGGGATGGATCCGAAGGAGTTCTCGGGGACTACTGACCCGTTGATAGTGGAAGGATGGATTAAATCCATCGAGGTGATTTTTGCCTTTATGGAGTTGTAAGATGCAGATAGGGTCAGGTGTGCCACATTTCTACTAACCGAGGACGCCAGAATTTGGTGGGAGAGCGCGTCAGTGGCAGCGAACTTGCAGACCCTTTCTTGGTATGGCTTTAAGGAGGTTTTCTACTCCAAGTACTTCACTGAAGAAGTACGCTCCCTCTTGACCAGGGAGTTCATGTCGCTGCGACAGGGAGACAGCAGCGTGGCGGACTTTGTCAGGAAGTTCAAGAGGGAGTGTCACTTTGTGCCCCTGATAGCTAATGATGCGCAGGGAAAGCTGAGGCATTTTATGGACGGTTTGTGGCCGATCTTGCGTCTCGATGTGAGAGTCGCTGGTCCTACTACCTATGCAGTTGTCGTGTCGAGAGCTTTGGCAGCAGGACATGACCAGAGGGACATTGAGGTCGATAGGCGTGGCAAAAGGCCCTATCAGTCACCTTTTTTTTTAGGAATCCTTGTGTGTCGTTAAGAAACTTAGGATTAAGTGGATATGAATACTGGAATTAGGTTATCTAAGACTACTTGGGTTGTGTAAGCTTTAATTTCAAGTTTAGGAAATAGGTGATTATACGGAGATATTGGGTGAAATAAAAATAAAAGAGAATTAGTTGTATTCAACATATGTTACCAATGGTCAAATATTAAGATCTTCATCGAGTAAGAAATCTAAAATCTTTATATGAGGATTCTAGAATTCTGTAGGTTATAAGTGAAGTTGATTTATTAGAACTAATCCATCATTAACAGGGGAAACTTATTAAGCTTTATACGTTAGAATGAATTAAGTACTGATGATACGTCAAAGTGTGACATTCGTTTCAATGAGGAAGGTTTAAGTGTCTTAGGCCTCAACTATAATGTAATTGGGAAGGAAATATTTTAAGCATGTGTTTGATGCTAGGAAGGTTTTATTATCTGAGCAGAATATCGATATTCTATATTTTGGGGTTTTATGGATTAATGTTACTCGAAATTTAAGATTAGCAACAATCTTTATTTGGGATGTACTTGTAAATAACTAAGTTACGTAAGTTTGGTGTCGTAAGGTAAAGATTCGATTCAAGGATCATAGGTCAATATTATTACGGGGTTAAGATAAGGTTTAACTTTTGAGTGTAGTACCAATGATAGAAGTTGATCGGTAACTTTTGGTGCATGCTAAGATTTCTTAGATTGAACTACATAAATACAAATCTAATAGATCGATGAACATTACGGGTATAATATAAGGAAAGTAAGATACGATAAGTTTGAACCTCCCTTTCTAATATCGGGAATTGTGAGAAAAGTCAGAATTCGAGGTCATAGTAAAGTAAAACTAAGACAGCCTTCAGGACTAGATATGGGCATTACGAGTTCTTAGTGATACCGTTTAGACTGAAAATGCTCCAGCGATTTTATGAACTTGATGGACCGAGTATTTCAGCCCTACCTAGATCAGTTCGTCATAGTATTCATTGACGACATTCTTATCTACTCGAAGAGCCATGAGGAGCACGTTCAACATTTGAGTACAGTGTTGCAGATTTTGCAGAGACACAAGTTGTTTGCAAAATTTAGTAAGTGTGAATTCTATTTGGAGAAGTAGCGTTTTTGGGTTATGTAATACCTAGTCGTGGTATCGAGGTGGATCCAGCTAAGGTAACAGTAGTTAAGGAATGGGTTGAACCGAAGAACGCTTCAGAGATCCGCAGTTTCCGAGGCCTAGCAGGCTACTACAGGAAATTTATTCAGGGATTTTCTTCGATAGAAATACCACTCACTTCATTGACTAAGAAGAATGCTAAATTCATTTGGAGTGATGAGTGCCAGAAGACATTTGACACTTTGAAGCAAGCTCTGATTTCAGCACCAGTTTTAACCATGCCGGCAGGGCAAGGTAATTTCGTTTTGTACACCGATGCATCTAAGCTCGAGTTAGGCGCAGTGTTGATGCAGCATGGTCGGGTTATAGCTTATGCTTCCAGGCAGTTGAAAGTGAATGAGAAGAACTACCTGACTCATAATCTTGAGTTAGCTGCAGTTGTTTTTGCGTTGAAGATATGGAGACACTATCTGTATGGCGAGAAATGCCAAATATTCACTGATCACAAGAGTCTCAAATATTTTTTCACGCAGAATGAGCTAAACATGAGACAAAGACGGTGGTTGGAGTTGGTAAAAGACTACTGTAGAACCCGTAAATCAGTCTACGTTTAAGCCATGCATAATTCTAGATTTCTAAATTTAATTGACTTCATTGCATAATTATTTTAAATGCATTTATTTGAAGTTAATTATTCATTATTTCAGTTCAGTAGTTTGATTTTTAGCATTTCAGTTATTTCAGTGAGGCCGGACTGGAGTTGGAGTTTTGAGATAGAATTTAAGATCCAGAAAATATTTTCAAAAGTTAATTTAGCTAGCAAGTAAGTTCATTTAAGTTAGAAAGGGAGGTCTGAGGATTTAATTTAATTATTTGAGATGATTAAGAAATGAGCTCATTTAAGTTACTTAATTAAGGGGTTAGCTCACTAAATTATTTAAAGGATTAGTAAGGCTTTCAAGGATTATTAGTTGACTAGATAACAATATTTCCCCTTCATTTTATTTCAATTTTCGGCCCCCATAGTTGCTAGACAATTTAATTGCCAACTCATCAACCTTTTGACCATTTCTTTGCATGTAAGTTGTAGGATAATTCTAGGATTTTTGAGAGCACAATTTAATTAAATTAATGGGCATATCCTAGACTAGAAAACAAGCTAATAATCGGCCACACCCCTAGAAGAACAAACTAGGACTTGCCAACTCACCTTTGACCCATTCTTGGTTGATTAGCATGCTAATTCTTTTAGCTATTTTTCCACCATAATTAATTAATACTAGACCACTATCCTAACCCTTGTTTGGCATGATAAAATCGGCCACTATTCTCTAGAATCACCCAAGAGATCATTTGATAGCAATTCAAAATTCAAAATTCAAATGCATGAAGACTTGGTCTTGATATGATCCTTATATCTTGCACCATCCTCCTCACCCCTCATAACCACTCCATCACACTCCCTCCCCACCAAAATCAGACCCCTTTTCAGTAGAAAAAACGTGAATAATAGCTAGGGAGAAAGGGAGAAAAAATCGAGAACTAGAAAGAACAAGAGAAGCGATCCACCTCCTCCGTGCCGCGTCGTCGTCGTTTCGTTCGTTTTCTTTCGAAAAGAAACCAGCCATATCTAGATTCTTTCTAAACCTCAATCAAGTCATATTATCATTTATTTTTCAGTACATGATCATGTTTATTCAAGCAAAAATCGAGATCCATGTCAAAACTTTAGAAAACAACACATGCAGAATTTTTGATATTTCTCGGCAAACTTCACGTTTTTCTTGGTTTGTGAGTTTCAGGTTATTGGTTCGACTCCAGGCTCCCAAGGCAACCTCAATACATGTAATAGGATGCATTAGGATCAGATTGGTCCATTCGTTCAAGACCCTGGTTGCTGGAAATTCAGAAATGGACAGCAACTTCTCATTTGGTCCATTTGAGTTTCGAGATTCAGCTTGTTGGCAAGGAGGAAGGATCTGATCTTGGCTGCCCTAGGGGCCTATAGCCATGGTTAGATCACTCTCCTAGCATGTCTAAGACGTGACTAAGTCGCCCTTTTGGTGGCTTGGTCCATGGCTCATCGGTTTTTAATAAAAACATCACAACCGCCCCTATGTCCCTTCGGCCCTTACAATTTCAGCATATACGGTTTCGGTTTTGGTTGCTTGGTATGGATCTTGGTTGGCCTATGGCCCATAGCCATGGTTCATACCATGCCCCTATATGTCTAGATCGTGCCATGGTCAATCAAATGTCCACTGGAACGACGCAAGACATCGATCTAAGCAAAACACTACACACGCATGCACGTTGGCTCTCGGTTGGACCCTTCGGTTGAGTTATGGTGTGATGCGGATTGTGGCTGGCCTAGGGCCCTTAGCCAGGTTCAAATCATTCCTTGGGATGTTAGTAAGAGTCTTTGGTCGGTGGTTCACACCCCAATGGCCGGTAGTCTCGAAAACAACACAAGTTACACGGGTGTGCAGCTGCTGGAAATTTACAGCAAGTTTCTGTGTCGTTTAGAAGGCTCGTTTGATTTCTTGGTTGGCTTTTAGCCCATGGCCTTGGACTGGACAGTGCCTCATTGAGTTGGGAAGGTCATGTTTTCAACCGTTTGTGATTCGGATCATTTTTGAGGTCGTACGAGAATTTACGGTGCAATGTGCCAAATTGACTCTCGAAAGAGCGTTTCGTGTTTTGGCCTCCATTCCACCTAGATTTCGACCATATCATTTTAGGAGCATTATTTTATGATTTTTCAGCGTATTTTAATCATAACTATACGTCGGTTCGGTGTCGGTTCAGGTTGGCTCGAAGTCATGATTAAATGCGAAGTCAATAGGCGTCATAGTCGCATCTTTTGAACGTAAATTGCATAGTTGATCAAGTTTAAGCTATTGCATATTTTTCATGGCACAGTTAAGTTGCAGCGAGCCTGGGGAGGATCCAATCCAATCCAGTTGGTAAAATTATAGGATTTTTCATTATGCCAGTTAATTATTTTACGTGCATTAAATAGAAAATGATTATTTTTGAGATTTATGCGATATGGCTTGTGGTTCATTCACTATGTGGGAGTGTTATTTTATACGGTCGCCAGTGACCGATCAGTTCAGTATGGTACCACCCGGTCGCCAGTGACCGGCCAGCTCAGTTCAGTTTCAGCCTCCCCGATAGCCAGTTACCGATCAGTTCAGCTTAGCGCAGGGGCCACAGGCGTAAAACATAATCTCAACAGAAAATTTTACCAGTTATTTCAGTACAGGCTCCAAGGAGCAAATATTTTTATAGTGATTTTCAGTTCAGTTACGCACGTATTATAATTGCTCAGCACAGATTATTTGCAGCATGCCTCAGGACAAGATATGTTAACTCATGCATATTTTAATTCAGATTTTTACTCGTTACCTGTGATTTATGCATGCTGAGTCTTTAGGCTCACTAGACTTGATTGTTGTAGGTACTGATGAGGCCAAGGCTGAGGGCGGGGACCAGTGAGCCAGCTTGGGTCGGCAGTAGTGGCACCCGAGGACCTCAGTGCAGCAGTTGTTATTTTATTACGCAAACATTTTATCAGTCGTTGGATATTTTTAAATTGTGATTTTTGGTAAATTTTATTTTCTTCCGCTGCGATATTTTAAACATTGAACTTGATTCATCAGTCGATTTTATGAATGAGGCCATTTAAGTTCTTTTAAAAAGAAGATTTTTAATTTTCCGCAAATTTTCAAGCAAAAAGTTTTAGGGCACTTTGCTATTGGTATCAGAGCGGTGGTTCTGTATAGGGTTTCACTACTACTGACCGCGAGAAGCTCACGAAGCCACGTCTTTGGTCTGTATGTTTTTCAGTTCAGCATTTTTTTCAGCATTTCAGTTAAAGCATGAATTATTTTGTCAGCATGCTTCAAGATTTTCAGTACTTCAGTGTTCATTTAAAATAAATTATGGAATTATGCATGTAGTTACGTATGGGTTATGTTGGAACAGTATGCCCCCTAGACGCATTTTAGAGCGCAACAGAGAGGAGGAGCCTCACCGAGAGGACAGGGAGGAGCGTAGACCGGAGGGAGACCTACCACCTCCTCCACCGCCCCCACCGGACATGAGTGCCCAGATGTTAGCTGGGATGGCATAGTTCTTTGCACATTTTGCGGGGGACAATGCCGCTGCCGTAGCCGCAGCCGCAGCCAGGCCGACAGGGCCCGAGGCTGTTTAGGAGCGATTCATGAAGATGCGCCCGAAGGAATTCTCTGGGACATCTGACCCCATGGTTGCCGAGGGATGGATCAAATCCCTCGAGGTTATCTTGGAGTTTATGGAGCTGGGAGACGCAGACCGAGTTCGATGTGCCACCTACCTGTTCACTAGAGACGCCCGCTTATGGTGGGAAGGAGCTTCGGTAGCCTTGAATTTGGCTACACTTTCATTGACCCGCTTTACGGAAGTTTTCTACTCCAAGTATTTTGCTGAGGAGGTTCGCACCAGGCTAACCACCAAGTTCATGAGTCTGAGGCAGGGCGATATGACGGTTACGGAGTTTATCCGTAAGTTCGAGAAGGGCTGTCAATTTGTGCCCTTGATCGCGAATGATGCCAGAGCCAAGCTGATGTACTTCCTGATGGGTTTACGGCCGATCTTGGGCCGGGATGTTAGGGTATCTGACCCTGCTACTTATGAGATTGCCGTCTCCAAGGCCTTAGCCGCAGAGCAGGATCTGCGGGATATCGAGAGGGATCGCCAGGGCAAGCGCCCAGTCCAGGCACCGCACCGCCCTCCTCCTCATCAGCATCAGCAACAGAATAAGAGGCCTTTCCATGGACCGCCCAGGAACCGAGGCCAGCAGCAGCAGCGGGGACGCCCAGCCCCGAGGACTCAGGAGCACCCTGTCTGTCCCAGGTGCTCACGTCGCCATTCTGGAGCATGCATGGCTGGCTCAGAAAAGTGTTTTAAGTGTGGCAGTCCAGACCACATGTTGCTGCAATGTCCTCAGAGGAATCTGCCTACCCAAGGCAGGGTTTTTGCTCTCCATGCCGCGGAAACCAACCCTGAGACTATGTTGTTGACAGGGAGAATTTTTATATCTGGTTCCGCTACCAAGGCCTTGATAGATTCGGTGGCCACTCACTCGTTTATTTCGGAGGTCTTTGCAAACTTTCTCAAGATCCAGACCATTGGGCTAGATACAGCCTTTTCAGTAGTGTTGCCGTCAGGCGAGGAGATGGCAGCCACCAATGTTATCCGAGATATAGACCTTGAGCTGCACGGTAATCTTGTTTATGCGTGTCTGATTGTGCTACCGATGCCGTAATTTGTCATCATCCTAGGGATGGACTGGCTATTGAGGAACAGAGTGTTGATAGACTTCCAGCGGAGATCCGTTCTTGTCCGACCGCCTGGAATGGAGCAGTTCTTATTTGAGCCGGACATGTACTTTCCTTTACCGCGCATTATTCCGTATGTTCAGGCTAGGAAACTCATGCATAGAGGGTGTCGGGCATTTCTAGCGACCTTTTTATCTGTCCCAGAGGAACCCAGCCAGTCAGCCTCAGATGTTCCGATTGTCAGAGATTTCTTAGACGTTTTTCCCGAAGACGTCTCTCGTATGCCACCCGAGAGAGAGGTGGAGTTTTTCATTGAGCTTATGCCAGGTACGGCTCCGATATCCAAAGTGCCGTACCGACTAGCACCGACAGAGATGGCAGAGCTTAAGAAGCAGATTCAGGAACTTCTCGACAAGGAGTTCATTTGCCCGAGCTTTTCTCCATGGGGCGCGCCGGTCTTATTTGTGAAGAAGAAGGATGGCACGATGAGGCTTTGCATTGACTACCGGGAGTTGAACAGGGTTACAGTGAAGAATAAATACCCACTGCCGAGGATTGAGGACCTGTTTGACCAGTTGCAGGGAGCTTCGATTTTCTCCAAGATAGATCTGCGTTCCGGTTATCACCAGTTGAGGGTGAGAGATGCTGATGTTTCAAAGACAGCTTTCAGGACTCGTTATGGTCACTACGAGTTCCTTGTGATGCCGTTCGGTCTGACGAATGCGCCAGCGATCTTCATGGATCTAATGAATCGCGTATTTCAGCAGTACCTCGACCAGTTTGTGATAGTGTTCATAGATGACATTCTCGTCTACTCCAAGAGTCGGGAGGAGCACAGCAGGCATCTGAACACAGTGTTGCAGACATTGCAGAAGCACAAACTATTCGCAAAGTTCAGTAAGTGCGAATTCTGGTTAGAGAAGGTGGCGTTCTTGGGCCACATTGTTTCTAGCAGTGGCATTGAGGTAGACCCGACGAAAGTCGCTGCAGTCAGAGATTGGGTTGTGCCTCAGAATGCATCCGAGATCCGCAGTTTTTTTGGGCTAGCAGGATATTACAGGAAGTTTATTCAGGGATTCTCATCCATTGCCGTTCCACTCACAGCACTGACCAAGAAAAATGTGAAGTTTGTGTGGAGCGAGGAGTGTCAGAAGAGTTTCGATACTTTGAAGCAAGCTCTTATCTCAGCACCCGTTTTGGCTGTACCGTCAGGATCCGGTGAGTTTGTTCTGTATACCGATGCTTCGAAGCTTGGTTTAGGTGCAGTTTTGTTGTAGCATGGGAGAGTGATAGCGTATGCTTCTCGACAGCTGAAGATCCATGAGAAGAATTACCCTACCCATTATCTAGAGTTAGCGGCCGTAGTTTTTGCCTTGAAGATTTGGAGGCACTATCTGTATGGAGAGAAATGCCAGATCTTTACCGACCACAAGAGCCTCAAGTATTTCTTTACGCAGAAGGAGCTGAACATGCGTCAGAGGCGTTGGTTGAAGCTTGTGAAAGACTACGATTGTGACATTAGCTACCACCTGGGTAAAGCTAATGTAGTTGCGGATGCTTTGAGCAGGAAAGTCGCAGTGATGGCTCATTTGACGATTCAGAAACCTCTTCAGATCGAGATTCAGAGGTTTGATCTTGAGATTTACCCTCGAGGTAGAGTTCCTCGTCTATCTACCTTGACCATTCAGTCTTCCCTTTTGGACCGTATTCGCGGTGGTCAGGCCGCAGATGAGCAGTTGGCACAGTGGAAGAAGAGAGATGAAGCCAAGGGCAGTGTTTTGTATTCAGTCAGCGACGGTATTGTGAGATACTAAGATAGGATATGGGTTCCTAGCAGTGATTCTATCCGAGCTCACATCTTATCAGAGGCCCATACGTCCCCGTACTCCATTCACCCTGGGAGTACGAAGATGTACAAAGATATTCAGCTATTGTATTGGTGGCCAGGGAAGAAGAAGGACATCAGACGGTTTGTGTCCGAGTGTTTGACCTGTCAGTTAGTGAAGGCCGAGCATCAGAGACCAGCAGGTTTGCTCAAGCCTCTTCCTATTCCTGAGTGGAAGTGGGAGAACATTACCATGGATTTTGTGACCGAATTGCCGAAGTCAGCCAGGGGATTGAATGCTATTTGGGTGATTGTAGATCGTCTTACCAAATCAGCGAACTTCTTGCCTATTAAGACGACTTTCACCATGGTTCAGTATGCAGAGCTGTATATCCGAAAGATAGTCCGACTTCATGGTATTTCGGTTTCGATCGTATCTGATAGAGATCCCAGATTCACTCCCTCATTTTGGAAGAGTTTGCATTCGACTTTGGGTACAAAGTTGTTGTTTAGCACAGCTTTCCATCCGCAGACAGATGGACAGTCGGAGCGAGTTATTCAGATTTTGGAGGATCTTCTTCGCGCTTGCATCATTGATTTCTCAGGGAGTTGGGAGTCGAACTTACCATTGGTTGAGTTCATCTACAACAACAGCTTCCAGTCTTCTATTGGTATGGCTCCGTATGAAGCACTGTATGGCCGCAAGTGCAGATCTCCTGTTCATTGGGATGAAGTAGGAGAGAGAGCAGAGTTGGGTCCAGAGATTGTTCAGCAGGCAGCAGAGGTAGTCGTCAAGATCCGTGATAGGATGAGGACTGCTCAGAGCCGACAGAAGAGTTATGCCGATCAGCGGAGGAGAGAGTTAGAGTTTGCAGTGGGCGATCATGTCTTCGTGAAAGTGGCACCTATGAAGGGTGTCATGAGATTTGGGAAGAAAGGGAAGCTCAATCCGAGATTCATTGGACCGTTTGAGATCCTTGGCAGAGTTGGGACGCTTGCTTATCGTGTGGCTCTTCCGCCGAATCTGGCCGGAGTACACAATGTCTTTCACGTCTCCATGCTGAGAAAGTACATGGCGAACCCTTCGCATGTGCTGAACTTTGAGCTGTTGCAACTTACTCCGAACCTGTCTTATGAGGAGAGACCAGTGCAGATCCTAGACCGGCAGGAGAAGAAACTTCGGAACAAGTTGGTTAAGCGAGTCAAAGTCAAATGGCTCAACCATTCAGAGGAGGAAGCTACGTGGGAGTCTGAGCCAGAGATGAGAGATCGATACCCTGAGTTATTCGGTGAGTTCTAATTTTGAGGACGAAATTTCTTTTAAGGGGGGAAGGATTGTAGAACCCGTAAATCAGTCTACGTTTAAGCCATGCATAATTCTAGATTTCTAAATTTAATTGACTCCAATGCATAATTATTTTAAATGCATTTATTTGAAGTTAATTATTCATTATTTCAGTTCAGTAGTTTGATTTTTAGCATTTCAGTTATTTCAGTGAGGCCGGACTGGAGTTGGAGTTTTGAGATAGAATTTAAGATCCAGAAAACATTTCCAGAAGTTAATTTAGCTAGCAAGTAAGTTCATTTAAGTTAGAAAGGGAGGTCTGAGGATTTAATTTAATTATTTGAGGTGATTAAGAAATGAGCTCATTTAAGTTACTTAATTAAGGGGTTAGCTCACTAAATTATTTAAAGGATTAGTAAGGCTTTCAAGGATTATTAGTTGACTAGATAACAATATTTCCCCTTCATTTTATTTCAATTTTCGGCCGCCATAGTTGCTAGACAATTTAATTGCCAACTCATCAACCTTTTGACCATTTCTTTGCATGTAAGTTGTAGGATAATTCTAGGATTTTTTAGAGCACAATTTAATTAAATTAATGGACATATCCTAGACTAGAAAACAAGCTAATAATCGGCCACACCCCTAGAAGAACAAACTAGGACTTGCCAACTCACCTTTGACCCATTCTTGGTTGATTAGCATGCTAATTCTTTTAGCTATTTTTCCACCTTAATTAATTAATACTAGACCACTATCCTAACCCTTGTTTGGCATGATAAAATCGGCAACTATACTCTAGAATCACCCAAGAGATCATTTGATAGCAATTCAAAATTCAAAATTCAAATGCATGAAGACTTGATCTTGATATGATCCTTATATCTTGCACCATCCTCCTCACCCCTCATAACCACTCCATCACACTCCCTCCCCACCGAAATCAGACCCCTTTTCAGTAGAAATAACGTGAATAATAGCTAGGGAGAAAGGGAGAAAAAATCGAGAACTAGAAAGAACAAGAGAAGCGCTCCACCTCCTCCGTGCCGCGTCGTCGTCGTTTCGTTCGTTTTCTTTCGAAACGAAACCAGGCATGTCTAGATTCTTTCTAAACCTCAATCAAGTCATATTATCATTTATTTTTCAGTACATGATCATGTTTATTCAAGCAAAAATCAAGATCCATGTCAAAACTTTAGAAAACAACACATGCAGAATTTTTTATATTTCTTGGCAAGCTTCACGTTTTTCTTGGTTTGTGAGTTTCAGGTGATTGGTTCGACTCTAGGCTCCCAAGGCAACCTCAATACATGTAATAGGATGCATTAGGATCAGATTGGTCCGTTTGTTCAAGACCCTGGTTGCTGGAAATTCAGAAATGGACAGCAACTTCTCATTTGGTCCATTTGAGTTTCGAGATTCAGCTTGTTGGCAAGGAGGAAGGATCTGATCTTGGCTGCCCTAGGGGCCTATAGCCATGGTTAGATCACTCCCCTAGCATGTCTAAGACGTGACTAAGTCGCCCTTTTGGTGGCTTGGTCCATGGCTCATCGGTTTTTAATAAAAACATCACAACCGCCCCTATGTCCCTTCGGCCTTTACAATTTCAGCATATACGGTTTCGGTTTTGGTTGCTTGGTATGGATCTTGGTTGGCCTATGGCCCATAGCCACGGTTCATACCCTGCCCATATATGTCTAGATCGTGCCATGGTCAATCAAATGGCCACTGGAACGACGCAAGACATCGATCTAAGCAAAACACTACACACGCATGCACGTTGGCTCTCGGTTGGACCCTTCGGTTGAGTTATGGTGTGATGCGGATTGTGGCTGGCCTAGGGCCCTTAGCCATGGTTCAAATCATTCCTTGGGATGTTGCTAAGAGTCTCTGGTCAGTGTTTCACGCCCCAATGGCCGGTAGTCTCGAAAACAACACAGGTTATACGGGTGTGCAGCTGCTGGAAATTTACAGCAAGTTGCTGTGATGTTTAGAAGGCTCGTTTGAGTTCTTGGTTGGCTTTTAGCCCATGGCCTTGGACTGGACAGTGCCTCATTGAGTTGGGAAGGTCATTTTTTTGACCGTTTGTGATTCGAATCATTTTTGAGGTCGTACGAGAATTTACGGTGCAATGTGCCAAATTGACTCTCGAAAGAGCGTTTCGTGTTTTGGCCTCCATTCCACCTATATTTCGACCCTATCATTTTAGGAGCATTATTTTATGATTTTTCAGCGTATTTTAATCATGGCTATACGTTGGTTCGGTGTCGGTTCAGGTTGGCTCGGAGTCATGATTAAATGTGAAGTCAATAGGCGTCATAGTCGCATCTTTTGAACGTAAATTGCATAGTTGATCAAGTTTAAGCTATTGCATATTTTTCATGGCACAGTTAAGTTGCAGCGAGCCTGGGGACGATCCAATCCAATCCAGTTGGTAAAATTACAGGATTTTTCATTATGCCAGTTAATTATTTTACGTGCATTAAATAGAAAATGATTATTTTTGAGATTTATGCGATATGGCTTGTGGTTCATTCACTATGTGGGAGTGTTATTTTATACGGTCGCCAGTGACCGATCAGTTCAGTATGGTACCACCCGGTCGCCAGTGACCGGCCAGCTCAGTTCAATTTCAGCCTCCCCGATAGCCAGTTACCGATCAGTTCAGCTTAGTGCAGGGGCCACAGGCGTAAAAAATAATCTCAACAGAAAATTTTACCAGTTATTTCAGTACAGACTCCAAGGAGCAAATATTTTTACAGTGATTTTCAGTTCAATTATGCACGTATTATAATTGCTCAGCACAGATTATTTTCAGCATGCCTCAGGACAGGATATGTTAACTCATGCATATTTTAATTCAGATTTTTACTCGTTACCTGCGATTTATGCATGCTGAGTCTTTAGGCTCACTAGACTTGATTGTTGTAGGTACTGATGAGGCCAGGGCCGAGGGCGGGGACCAGTGAGCCAGCTTGGGTCGGCAGTAGTGGCACCCGAGGACCTCAGTGCAGCAGTTGTTATTTTATTACGCAAACATTTTATCAGTCGTTGGATATTTTTAAATTGTGATTTTTGGTAAACTTTATTTTCTTCCGCTGCGATATTTTAAACATTGAACTTGATTCATCAGTCGATTTTATGAATGAGGCCATTTAAGTTCTTTTAAAAAGAAAATTTTTAATTTTCCGCAAATTTTCAAGCAAGAAGTTTTAGGGCACTTTGCAACTACGATTGTGAAATTAGCTACCATCCGGGGAAAGCTAATGTTGTGGCAGATGCCTTGAGCCGTAAAGTTGCAGTAGTAGCACAACTGTCAGTACAGAGATCTCTTCAGTCAGAGATTCAGAGATTTGGGTTAGAGGTTTATCATAAGGACAGAGCTCCTAAGCTGTCTAATTTGACAGTCCAGTCTTCTTTGCTAGAACAAATCCGTGCAGGCCAGTCTTCGGATGAGCAGTTACAGAAATGAAGACTGAAGGATGAGGCCAAAGGCAGTGTACTCTACTTAGTGTCTGATGGTATTGTGAGATACAGAGGTAGAATGTGGGTGCCTAGTGTTGATTCGATCAGAGAGGATATTCTGTCAGAGGCACACGCATCTCTGTATTTTATTCATCCATGAGGTACTAAGATGTACAAGGATCTGCAGATTTTGTATTGGTGGCAAGGTATGAAGAGAGACATCTGTCGATATGTGTCTGAATGTCTCAGTTGTCAGCAGGTGAAGGCAGAGCATCAGAGACCAGCAGGGATGCTTAAGCCACTCCCTATCCCCGAGTGGAAATGGGAGAATATCAGCATGGACTTCATTGTTGGGTTGCCGAGGTCAGTCAGGGGACCCAATGCTATTTGGATTATAGTGGATCTACTTACTAAGTTGGCACACTTCTTGCCAGTAAAGACGACTTTCTCCATGACGCAGTATGCGGAGCTCTATATCAGGGAGATAGTCCGATTGCATGGAATCCCAGTTTCTATTGTGTCCGACAGGGACCCGGGTTTACATCGTCCTTTTTGAAAAGTTTGCATGCAGCCATGAGGACGAATTTGCTTTTCATTACAGCTTTTCACCCGCAGACAGATGGCCAATCTGAGCGAGTGATTCAGATTTTAGAGGATTTATTGCGAGCCTGGATAATAGATTTTCATGGGACTTGGGAATCTAAGCTACCTCTAGTGGAGTTTACATAAAATAACAGCTTCCAAGCATCTATAGGTATGGCTCCCTACGAGGCACTGTATGGAAAGAAGTGCAGGTCACCAATTCATTGGGATGAGGTTGGTGAGAGAGCAGAACTTGGTCCAAAGATAGTTCAACAGACTGCAGATGTGGTAGTCAAGATCCGAGACAGGATGAAGACCGCCTAGAGTCATCCAAAGAGCTATGCTGATAAGAGAATAAGAGATCTTGAGTTCGCCGTAGGTGATCACGTTTTTATAAAGATAGCACCTATGAAGGGTGTTATGAGATTTGGGAAAAGAGGCAAGCTGAATCCGAGATTTATTGGACCGTTCGAGATTCTTGACAGAGTTGGGACACTAGCTTATCGTGTAGCCTTAACGCCGAATCTGGCTGGTGTACACAATGTGTTCCACGTCTCGATGCTGAGGAAGTACTTAGCGAATCCTTCGCATGTTTTGAGCTATGAGCCATTGCAGGCTGTTCCAGACCTGTCATATGAGGAAAGACCCGTCCAAATCCTAGACAGACAGGAGCGCAGACTTCGGAACACGGTGACCAAGTTGGTCAAAGTCCGGTGGCTGAATCAAGCAGTGGAGGAAGCCACTTGGCAGACCGAGGCAGATATGAGAATCCGCTACCTAGAGGTATTTGGTAAGATTTAATTTCGAGGACGAAATTTATATAAGTGGGGGAGGAACTGTAGAGCTCAAAATAAGTACACGTAAAACCCATGCATTTATTTAAATTGTTAAATCATTTATTTAAATTAAAATGATTTTTAATGACGCAGGATTTATGTAAATTGCATTATTTTAATTATTATGTGATGCACGTTAATTGTTTTATCGAGTTTCATATTTCAGGCGATTATTCGATGCGGGATCGAGGAAAGGTGACCGGTGACGATTTTGGCAATTTTAAAATGTGGTATTTTATTTTTAAGTTAAGGTTGGGGCATATTAATTAATTTAATAAGTTTCAGCATTTTAAAGCCTAAATTATGTATTTAGTGAGTTTAGAATTTTGAAACTTTTAAAGTTAGCCGTGTGCATTTTATTTTGTTAAAAAGGAGAATTCTATAAAATCATGGTGTATTTATTTTAATTGAGGAGTTTGTTTAAAATTATTGCGAGTTAACCTTTTATTAGAATTTTAATTAGTTATTTTAGCAATAAATTCTACTAATTAAAACACACACACGTTTCACACACTCACACACACTTACATGTTTTTACACACACAAAACAACAACACACACCTACACATTTTTTTTAAATATTTATATTTTGGAAAGCAAAAACATAGGGTTCCTCCACCTTAGAGCAGGCGCCCCTCCATTTTGAATTTCCAGCAAGTTTTCGGTGATTTTTATTGCAAGAAAATAGTGTCACGTTCGTCCCGGATCAAGCCTCGCTCCGTCTCCGCTTCGGTATTGCCGTATCGTGAGTTTTAAATATCAAAAGACTTGTATATTCTTTCGTTTCTGCATCGATCTTGTCATAGTAAATATTTTGATGATTATTGTATGAAAATCATGTGTATGTTATGTAAGAGTTTGAGCAAATATGAATGGATCACTTTTGAAACGGTTTTTGGATCTGAAAACTCGAATTTGCTGTCTTTTTAATTACTGCGATTTTTCGGTCGGTTTTCTGGAAAAACTTTTGGCATAAGAAACGTAGAAATTTTTTATACCTTCGATTGATATAAAATTCGAAAATTTGGATAAGAAATGAGTGAGTTATGATTGTTTTTGTGGGACTGCTCAAACTGCGACTTTTATGAAAATGTGTTCTTGACATGTTCTTGAAGTTATTTGTTGCAGGATTTTTTGGGCATCGCCGGGCTTGTGCTACTGCATTTAGATATGTTATGGGATGTATTTAGGTGTTAATTGGTGGTTCGTTTGGGTCGGGATTGGCTTGGGATGTAATAGAAGTCGTATGAAGCGAAACGATGTCGATTTACGGGTTATAGTTGTATTGAAGTTACTTGTCGATGCTTGGGGATGTTTGGGGTGTTAGTACGAGTTTGAATCAATTTAAAAGCATCCTAGGATGAGTCTCGAGGTGTTAGTTCATGGTCCTTAGGCTTGGATTGAAAGGGTGAATGATTAACTTAGTGAATTTTCGTGAATTTCCAAATATAGAGGGTACTCGGACCCCTTCCCGGACCCCGGCACGGAGTTCGTGACCTTTTTCCTTCAAAAATACGAAATTCCAAGTGCCTACCCGGACCCGTACACGGACCCCTACACGGGGTTCGTGTACTCCCCTCTTTAAAAAAAATATTTTCTTTCTTTTAGTGGTTGTTTTGGGGTTTGATGTTATGGTTTAGTACGGTGGTTAAAATTTATTTATGTAAAAATATAGGATTTGTTTTGGGGTTCTGTATCATGGCTTAGTACGATTATTAAACGAGGTCAAGTCCCGAGTGATCTAGAATGTCATAAGCTATTTATTTACTTCGGTAGCGAGCACGAGTTACGTACGTATAAGTTATACAAGATAAGTGTTTGAACTCATAATAGTATGTGCAGCAGTGGCCCCAAGCGAGATCCAATGAATCCCTCAACGCCAAGTAAGTATGTTTGACGTGCAAAGAAAATAGTTTTAAGTTTTTGAGGTATGCTAAATGTCTTGTGACCAATTTATGAATGAGTTTGGAAGTCGGTGAACGTGGCCGAGGACCTCTCCACCCCGTTAAAGCATGAACGGGTTTAGATCAGGATTGGAAAGCGGTAAAGCATGAACAGGGACCAATCCACCCGTTAAAGCATGAACGGGGATCTCATGTATGTGGCAGTGGATTTTCCCTGTCAGCCCTAGTAATGTGGTTTAGTCTGATCAGGCGTATTATGTATGGGTCACTTGCTTTGAAACATGCCTCTACGCAAAATGATGAAGTTTATGAATGTTCAAATATGTACAAGTATGCGAGCATGTTTAAGAAAAAGTCTTATGATGATGGCACGTCTATGTTTATGTATGTATGTACAAGTTTCAAGTATGTTACGTTCAAGCTTTAAGTATGAAAGTTCAAGTTTCAAGTATGTACGCTCTATTTTAAAGTTGCATGTGATTTTATTACGTATTACTCGTTACTTCCAGTTTATACATGTTGAGTCTTTAGACTCACTAGACTTGATCGATGCAGGTGAGGTTGCATTTGAGGAGACGAGAGGTGGGGACCAAGGAGCTGACTTGGACTGAGCAAGAGGATAGACCCGAGGACCGCCCAGTTTTAAGTTTTTATGAATGTTAAAAAATAATCTGATTTATGTTTCTGGTTATGAGATTTTAAACGAATAATTTTGGCCAACTTTACTTTGAGATCTTTTGTGCAACTATTTTGGGATGAACAGGTTGTTTTATCGAGTTTTGGAGGTTCAAGATTCATTTATTAAAATTTTTAATTTTTCCGCAAATTTTAAGTAGTTCAAATTACGGTACGTCACAACATATTTTCAAAGTAACTGAATTTTCTTCACTGAAAAATACTGAATCTAATTAGATAATAAATTAACTGTAGCAAATAATAAATTAGATTTATCCCTTCTTCTGATCTGACTTGATTTCGGTTGGCTTGTTGATTTAGACAACTTTTGGATTCAGGAGGCTTGCTGCTAGATTCTGTATTGCTGCTGAAATGAGTCTTGCTGCTGGATTTTGTCTTCTTTTCCTTTGTTTCCCATCCAACACAACATTCAACTTATTTCTAATAACATCAATTTTCACTGAGAGGTGAAATTTCTCTGTCGAATCCGTTGAGAAATAGTAGTTGATAATATATTAGTCATTTTATTTGGAGTTTCCATCTATATGGAAATGTCTAAAATGGAGCGAGACAGCTAGGAAACTTCTTTGAGCAGTTTATCCTTGAAATGATCCAGAGCATTGCCAGCATAAAGTCGAATGTTTTGCAACGTCTTTATATTCTGTATGACAGATGTAATGCTTACATTAATATCATACATTGTCATATCAAGATGAAGATCAAGTTCTAGAAACTTCATAATTTTGGGTATTTCCTTGGTAGCAGTTGAAGGAAAGGCAATTGAAGAGTTATCTAGTGTTTGGGCATCAATAGCAGTTTCATGCAAGATTTGTTCTTGTTAAGAATTAACAATTGGAGATAGAGGAAACTATAGAGTAGGTTAAGCTGAGTGGTTTTGTGCTATGGATATTACAACCTCATCAACATTTGCCAATGTGATGTCTCAAATCGGTAGAGAGGAAATGTCCTGTTGTGGTATGGGAACTGACATTGGCTCACTAGAAGGAATAGCCCCAGTTGCCTTAACAATGGGTTCGAGAGAGGCTTCACAAAATGGTTCCTCAATAGACATAAAGGATTGCTTACCAATTGATGCTTCGACTTTAGTGGATGAGCCTAAATAACTTTTTTTTCAGCAGTTTGTTCATCTTCAGGATCAGATTCAGTTGGCATGACCAATCATTGATTATTTTCCTTGTTTTTAACGTTCATTTTAAGGGACACCATATCTATATTCAACTGATTTATTACAACAATATCATCATAAGAAGTTGTACAGGCATGATCATAATTCTGTCTCTGCTAAACACAAATTTTGACGACTACTATCTTGAAATGCTGCTAATTTTTTTTTTGACAAGCTTATTTTTCGAAAATAGACATTTAAATATTTTACATGCATGCAACCCTACTGAAAGTATGCCATCTAAAAAAAATAATCGTACACAATCGACAAATAAAATATTGTAGTTTAAAAAAGTGCCAACTCGGCCCTTAGCCATGCATGAACGAAATTAAAACGTATAAAATATTGAAATTCATCATCATAACAAAATCAACGTAAAAAAATGTTCTTGTCCCCTCAAACTCAGTAAAAACGTGATGTGCGAAAAAGTGTGGTCCTCGGGTCGTGTGCGCACATCCAGCCCTGCCTACTCAGAGTTAGGCACCTCTGGTCTCTTCATCCAAATTTTCACCTGCATCACACAAGTCTAATAAGTCTAAAGATTCAACACACCTATATCGTAATAGCAAATACATATACATGGCACACAGCAGTGAAAAATACTATAATTAACATACATTTCATGAACTTAAAAGCATAAACATAAACGTATCGTAGAAAATCATAACGTGTCAAAACATATCTCAACATATCATCATATACGTATACATTTTCTTTTAATTGAATTCAGTTCATTAGTTGTGATTTTCGTATTAGCTCTATTCGATGGATACATCTAATATAACAGCGCTACCCGACGGCAAGGGACATCAGCAACAGCATTATCCGTCCACTGAGCCTTGGCCTCATCTCATAATATCTCATATAATCGTGTTAGTCACGACCAACTCTCATCATTCAAAACATGTCATCATGTTCATCACTTAATAAAAACATGCATATACGTAAATTTTCTTTAAAACCAAGCATACAACGTATTTCATAATTACGTAAAAATTATATAAATGATGCATTAACATTCAAAAACATGATAAATTTGAGCTCACGGTGCTGCCAGGACTTAAAAACTCACCCTGGGTGCAAAATGGTCATTTTGACCTTGGAAACCCAAGATGAACGTTTTACTCCTGGACCTCTAAATTTCAATCCGAAGTTTACCAATTTCCTTAAATCATCACAAAATGTATTTATAAGCATTCCTTAGACGTAAAATAGAGCCCGGTTCAAAATTTAACCGATTCGTTTTAAAACTTGGACCAGAGAACCGATTTTAACCAGAATCGACCCGAAACTTAACCGAATTTTTTTCCCAACTTTCTACCACACCATACACGCATCTTAACAGCCCTTAAAACATCTATACCAGCCCAATAAACCCTTCGAACAAAAGGCCACCAGCCGCTGAACTTTTTACACCTTACATTTTCGAAAACCCTAAATCGCCAAACTTAAAATTTATCAACCCTAGGCTCTACCGAGTTGGACCAGCCTTAGACAAACCCTTCCTAGCCCACCTTAGGACCCTACTGAACCGACTTAAGCCCAGCCTCCAGCTCCAGGCATGCGCGTCACCCGAAACCGCAAGAACAAGCACGGCCGTGCCCTACCCAAAGCACAACCGACTACTAACTCGTTCACTTACTTCTTAGCCGAGACCAGCTGGTTATGGACCACTCCTCAACTTTGTTGGACCCTCCTTGATCGTACCTTAGCTTGGTACAGCCCTTCTACAGCAGCGTCTTCCCAAACTCTCGCCAAACACCAAGAAAACTATAACCGCATAGTGACTAACCATCGGCCCTCTCCTAGACCATGCACCCTGAAACCTCCAGCATCGTATCACCTCATCTTACAGCATACATGCCCCTCGGAACTCTGAAAATCGGCAGCCTCTTACAACAAGTCAATAAAATGTGAGCATGCGACATAAAGATGCAATTTTTGTGACAAACTTTGAACCAAAACGTGCACACAATCTAGATCGAAATATTTCCATTCATTTACACAAATTTTATATAATATTGGCATGAATGAAGTGCAAAAGAAGAAACATGCATGCCTTGAAGTGTAGATGATCAAAAACTAGGAGAAACGCGCTTCTGGAAAGCATCGGAGGAGCGGGGAGGTAACTTGTTTGAAAGAAAATGGAGGGATGAATTTTTTTGCTGCTGGTTGCTGCTGAAAGTCGAGGTGGAGGCTGCTAATGGGGAGGGAGCGGCGGCCAAGGTGATTAAAAGTGGGTTTGAGTTGATCTAGGTAGGTTTTAAATAAAATGTAAGAACTAATGGGCCATACTTTAATTATTAAAAGGTTTTTGAGCCCATTTAGCATAAAAAAACCCATCAAGCCCAAAAACACACCCGAAAAATATTTCTTTTAGGTACGTTTTTGAAATTATTGCCCGAACCCTCAAAAAGTCCCCCGACTCGCTAAAATTTGCGTACTGGCTAAAAATATAACCCGGCGGGTAAAAATACCCAACCAAGGCCTATTTCCGAATATCATCATACTTAAAAATACCTCATATTAAATAAATAATAATAATTATTCAATAAAAATAGTTTTCTTGAATATCCCCGGTCTTCGTTCCTCGTCTGAGCGCGAAATGCATCTAAAAACCTTAATGCGTGAACTTTTAAAATATCGTGAAATTAATCCTAGCCATGAAATAATTATGCATTAAAGGCATAAAAATAAATAAACACATAATTTAAATAAAACAGTAGATTGCATTCATTCAGGTTACGTAAATTTACATTTCCTAGACCTTACAACTCTCCCCCCTTAAAATAAAATTTCGTCCTCGAAATTTAAAACATACCGAATAACTCCAGATAGTGACTCCTCATCTCGGCCTTAGTCTGCCAAGTAGCTTCGTCCTCAGAATGATTCAGCCACTTGACCTTGACCATGTGGATCACCTTGTTCCGGAGCCTCCTCTCCTGCCTGTCCAGTATCTGAGTGTGTCTCTACTCTAATGACAGGTGGGGTGTTAGCTGAAGCGGCTCGTAGCTCAGCACATGCGAATGATTTGACATGTACTTCCGTAGAATAGAGAAGTGGAAAATATTATGGACTCCCACCTAGATTCGGAGGCAATGTAACTATGTATGCGAGTGTCCCAACTCTCTCTAGGATCTCGAATGGTCCGATGAATCTAGGGCAAAGCTTGTCCTTCTTCCCGAATCTCATCACACCCTTCATCGGTGCGACTTTCACAAAAACGCGATCCCCTAATGCAAACTCGAGATCTCTGCATCTCTGATCTGCTTAACTTTTCTAACGGCTCTGAGCGTTCCTCATCCTGTCTCAAATCCCGCCCACTAACTCTGACGTTTGCCTGAAAATATCCGGACCCAACTGTGCTCTCTCTCCTACCTCACCCCAATACACTGGCGACCTACACTTCCTCCCATACAGTGCCTCATATGGAGCCATACCGATCGATGCGTGATAACTGTTGTTGAATGTGAAATCCACAAGAGGTAACTTCGGCTACCAGCTGCCTTGGAAGTCGATCATGCAAGAACAGAGTAGGTCCTCCAGAATCTGAATCACCCTCTCTGACTCTCCGTCTGTCTGAGGATGAAAGGCAGTACTGAAAAACTTACTACCCAATGCCTAGTGTAGACTCTTCCAGAACGTAGACGTGAACCTCGGATCCATGTCTGACACAATGGACACTGGAATCCCATACAGTCTGACTATCTCTCTGATGTACAGCTCTGTGTACTGAGTCATGGTGATAGTCTTCTTGATCGGTAGAAAATGAGCTGATTTAGTGAGCCGATCAACGATCACCCATATGGCATTAAATACACCAGTCGTCCTCGGAAGCCCTATCACGAAATCCATGGTAATGTTCTCACATTTCCACTCGGGAATAGGGAGTGGTCTAACCTTACGTGCGGGTCTCTAATGTCTCACATCTCGCGCCCAAACTATAAGATTTTACCGCCCGGGTGCCAACCCTTTTGTCCAAGGCTTCCGGAAATCTCTCCTGACGCTCGAGCTATAAGATTCTACCGCCCGAGCACTGGGCTTTCTGCCAAGTACTCTCATTTCTTGTGACTTGTACATTTTTGTCCTGATTTCAATCCTCCTGTCATTTCTCCTGCAAATTCATCACGTACAAGTCAGACACGAACATATGCAAATGTTAAGTCTAAAATGAACAAAATATAAATGAAATGCACGCATGCACAATGCAAACACACACAAAACTAATGCAATTAAACACATAAACCCGACATCTATCAGCCCCCTCATACTAACCTTTTGCTTGCCCTCGAGAAAAATAGGTCATAGACCACAACCAAGACACAAAACAAAATACAAAGTAACAGTACTAACACAACTATATCGATGGCGAAACAACAAAGTGACATCTCATGCCTCAGCGGGTTTTTGACCTACATCCAATTAGTCAGATCACAACATCCATTAAAACCCCTGTCAAAACGCCACATAGCATTTTTATTTTGGATAGAAAATGTGTTCGTGTGTGTACTGTGGGTTCTACTAACTTGATCTTCAGATAGTTTTATTCGCAAATTATGTGAGTCACCAAATCAACAATTCAACGCGAGTTTTCACTCTCCTGAGTTCCGTTTCTATTCATGACCGACCAATAAACACAGTGTAGTAGGATTTCATGGTTGTACAACGATATTTAATGGGAGTAATGTCAATAATGCTCAAGTGGTTCAAAAATATGGGGAGTACACCGATTTTTTTCATTATGCACTTGTCAGGATTTTCATCTGACATTCCTCAACGCCTTACATTTCCATCTTTTTAGCCTAGGGATAGGATTTCATCCCCTTTTTTGGCTCCTCCACACCTTACATCCCCTTTTGTTTTTCACTTCCTTTTTTTTTTGAATACATGCATAATTTTCTCATGTGTACTCCCTAGGCTTTGAATATATGGCATGTTCATTTATTTGGCCTAGGGATAGGATTTTCAGGTTCCATGCACGATTGGGGAGAAGGTTATTCCAGGTTTATTAAATCTTTCTACTCGAGTTCATGCCACTACTCAGTAACTCCTTCCAGAGACATTCATTCAAGTTATACTCAGCATTTTATGTTTTTCCAGTTTCCCCCACAGATTTTTAAACTCGACTGTCATTCACACCATTACCAAAAACCACTATACTTCTATAAAAAAATCACAGTTCATGCTATAGAGATATTCATAACGGGTGACAAAACTAAGAAACATGTCATTCATTAAGCCCAACATCATCATCGGCTACCAAGCTGCTCAGTTTCACCATCAATTGACACACATGCCCAACACAAACGACCCCCTCATACTAATTGTGTGCAATGTCCCCATTGCACCAAAGACTAAAACACATAAACGAGTACACGGATCTAGAACAAAGAAACGAATGCAGTATAAATGACACAATAAAACAACAGTTATAACAAAAACGTAATGCAGCATAAAAATAAAAAAATGAAAAGAGGGAAACAGTGAACTCCCTGATCAAGTCTCATCCTCGTCGTGTTCTGGTGGTGGAACTCCTGATGCATCCCCCTGCTGCTGATAGTCATACTGAAATTGGAAAGTGGGAAGGAATGACGGAGGTGGTGGTATGGTCCCTGGGTCAAGTTCCCCTTTGACGAGCATTGTACGCATCATGGACTCGACATAGGCGAAATGTTCATTGAAGCTCGCGTAGACTCAATCCTGATGAGTCATGAAGGCGAGAGTCTCATCCATCTTGTTGTTTTGGGACCGCCGGCGGGGCTGTGGCTACATGCAATGCGAGGCGGCGGTGCTCGATCCACCTACATATCCCTCATAAGTGGGGAAGTCACTATGTCGCTTAGCACTTTTCGTCTGTAGGTCTTCCACACAAATAACCTTCATCGGCCGCAGCCACTCCTCATCATCACGGAACACAACCCCCCCTGCCTGTGAACACAACTCTGATACGATAGTGGGAAAGAAAAGACCAATGTGGCTGTTATGAACGCTCATCGTGATTTGAGAATTGAAGAGCTTGCCCACATTGATGTCATAGCCCTGAGATAAAGTATATAACATCACTGCCCGCTCCTTTTGTACCTCGCTATTGTGTGAGAATTACATCATTCTCCTTGCCAAAAACAAATACCAAAGGCCAATATCGGCCTTCAAATATTTCTTGTCGAAACAATTCGGTGGCCTCCCAAATGGTTTCCAGATCGCCCTTGGATCACCAAGTTTTAGAGTTGTGCCAGTTTTTAGTGTTCTATCTCTACGAAAAATATCTTCTAATTTACTAGTGCAAGTTAGAAGAGGAACAATTAATCTGGTTGTGGACCTGATTCAGAGATCAAAGAATGTTCGTAGGGATTTACAACAAGAGCTACGTCCGCTAATATCGAAGTAGTTGGAGCCAAGTGAAAATTTCACAAAAGGTAAAATTTTCGAACTCCCTATAAATGTTTATTTATTAAAAACCATACGAGCGATCAAACAATATCTTGAATGTCAAGATCTAAAAATATTTAAAACTTCCGCTGCGTCTTTGGCACGAGAAAACCGAGATCCAACAGTGGTATCAGAGCCAAGGTTTTCCTAAATTGTATGGTTTTTGATATTGAATAATTTGTTTATAACCACACAAGAAAATTTTTCAGAAAATTGTAGCACCATAAAAATTATTTTCCAAAAAAAAAAAGTCTACCCGGAACTATTCCAGACAGGGGACTGTGCGCGCCTGTGCACGCAGAGCGCGCGCAACAGTCCTACAGCGTGTGCGCAGCAGCCGCACGCACTGTGCGCGCACGACGTGCCGTCGCGCTGCACGTGCTGTCCGCACCTATGCGCGCCCTGCACGCACAGGACTTCTGCTGCTGCCCGAAACGTTCGGGCAGCAGGCGGGCGCCGCTGGTATCTACCTGGGAATGTCTCGGGCACTGTGTTGTTTATTGGGCTTGAATTGTTTGGTCCTAAATGCGATTTTTTGATTTTTCAAAAATTTGGATTAAATTGATATTTTATGAAAATTTGTTCAATTTATCTTTTGAAAAATTAATAATTTTCTTGTAAAATAAATAATTAGAATATAATTTTAATTATTTATGGTAAAAATGAGTTTTACAAGAAATAAATTGTTATTGAATTAATTGGAAATTAAATAAAGGTGTTTATTTAATTTATTAATTTTTTTAATAATTGTGGTGGTTAGTAATGAAATTATTAGATACATGATTTATCAATTAATTAAATTGATGTTAATATTTGATATTAAATACATGAAGGATGATAGAGAGCCTTGACCAATGTATTAGGTGTATGTTAGGATATTTTACTGTTTTATTCATTTTGTTAATATTTGGTATTATTAAAGTGGGCCTGGTTTATGGTCCGTTCCCACCCCATGAGATGTATCTCTTATGTGTCATGGCTATTTAAAAGTAATTATTAGAAATAATGGGAGATCAAGACTGGATGATGGTGGACCCGTTGCACAAGATGAAGACATGTAAAATATTGGAAACTCTTGTGATAATTGTATTTGCATCCCTGCATTCACCTATGTTTTGGACCTGGATCCATATTTGACTCATATGGATCTAATAATGTTGGCGATCGATCGTCTTTATTTATTGTTGAATGTCATATTATGATATATGCAATATATAGTAGTATGCATGTATGTATATTATTAAATAATATAGTTGCATGAATCCGACAAACATACAAACATGGAACGCGATTTTTAAATTAAAATGATGAGACAATTTTAAAATTAAATCCCTCATTTTGAATAAGATTCAAAATTTATATCAAACCACAAAAGTAAAAATTAAAAGAGTTTAACTTTTTTTTGTCTTCCATCAACCGTGGTTGCATGTTGATCGCTAACCGCTGACAGTGTCTGGCTCATATTATTGGGGAGGCCTGGACGCCGGAAAGTTGTCACTTCCACTGAACATATGATGTGAATTGAGTGGAACTCCCATGACTTCAGCTCATATTATTGGGGGAACTCATGGCGACCGTCCACGACAATTCAATATTGATAGGTCGGTTTGACACGTGAAAATAAACGGTATCATATTATTGGATCCTTATTAAACGTGAGGCAAAACACACAGAGGTTGCATAGGGATGCAATTGGATTCTACCTTTTAGAAATTATAATTGGCTGATATTATTCGAGATTATAATTGGCTAATTGGACTCTACATGCCCACTAAGGAAATATGATTTCCCTTTTTTCATCAGAGGGTGGTGGAAATGTCAAAATAGTGGGAGGGAAATTTATAAAATAAAAATCCATATTTTATATCTTAAAATTATTTTAAAATTATCAGTAACAATTATCTGTTTCCATATTAGTATAATTTTGATTTCGTCATGTAATCCATTTTTGTTATTAACAAGCTAACCGAATCTAATTTTCAAGACTGATTGGGAAACTTGTTCTGAATTCGGAGAAAAGTTGCATACACACTAATGTCAGTCATGCTGAACTGACAAAGCATGCAAGATGGTAGGACCATAGTATGTAAGCTAAAGTGTAACATGCTCGCTTCTATGTTAAATGAACTGTAGGGACAGTTTGAGGAAATTTTGAATGCTGCTGACATTCGAATACACATGCAAGATTTTCATGGTGCATGAAACTCATAAAATGATGCACACCACTTTCAAGGAACACCTGACTACACGCATGAAAGATGAGGCTCTTGCCCATGAGCATGGTGTAAGTATGATTGGGTCTATTTAGAAGGTGGTGGGCCTGGAATTTGACAAAGACCGATAAGTTAGAACATGTTTGCTTCATTGCAAGAAGTCAGGACATAAGAAATTATCTGGGTCATAAATGTTTTGACAATGATAAGTGAATGTTCATGTAAACACGGTTTCAACAACGACAAAAAAAAGAAAACAGGATAGTCTAAACCAAGCACAATTGTGGCACGCTAGGCTAAGAAATATTTCCCAAAGAAAGATGCACGAGCTAGCAGGAGAGGGCATTTTTGACTCGTCAGACATAAACTCTCTATAGACATGTGAGTCCTATCTCAAAGGAAAAAATGACCAATTCCCTTTTCCAAGGGAAAGTGGAACATAAACATGATCTATTGGATTTGATCCATACAGATGTGTGTTGCCCGCTAAGTGTTAGCATAAGATATGGCCATTCCTACTTCATCACCTTTATCAATGACTATTCGGGGTATGGGCATGTCTATTTGATGAGACATAAATATGAAGCATTTGAAAAGTTCAAAGAATTCAGATGTGAAGTATAAAACCAGCTAGAAAGAAGTATTAAGACACTTTGATCTGATCGAGGTGGAGAATACTTGAGTGCTGAATTTTTGGGTTATCTAAAAGAGAATGGGATTTTCTCACAGTGGACTCCACCAGCAACACCAAAATTGAATGATGTTTCTGAATGTCGTAATCGAACCTTGATGGACATTGTTCGATCCATGATGGGATTCACTGAATTGCCTAAATCATTTTGGGGCTTTGCGCTCAAAAACTACGGCAATGTTGTTGAATAATATCCATACTAAAGCAGTGGATAAAATACCATATGAGATATGGATGGAAAAAACTCCCAAATATTCTTATTTGAGAATATGGGGATGTCCTGCTTATGTGAAGCAGACATTGGGAGACAAATTGGATGGTAGATCCACTTTGTGCTACTTTGTAGGATATTCAAAGAATTCTGTTAGATATTATTTCTATCGTCCCAATGAAAAAAATGTTTGTTTTAAGAAATGCCACCTTTTTTGGAAAAGGAATTTCTATTAGATAGAAAAAGACAAGATGATAGAACTTGAAGAAATTCAAGATACTCCCTCAACTGTAGAAGTTGAACCTAATCCACAACAACTATTAGTTGAAGTACAAGCTCCTAGAAGGTCTGATAAGGTTATTAGACCACCTGCCAGATATACGCTTCTTCATGAACAAATTTATGATGAGCATTGTGTTGGATGTGATCCAATGAATTTCAAAGAAGCAATATTTGATACTGATTCAACCAAATGGCTTGAAGCCATGCATTCTGAAATGGGCACTATGTATTCAAACCAAGTCTGGACATTGGTGAATCCACCTGAGGGAATCGTTCCCATAGGATGTAAATGGATCTACAAAAGTAAGCTTGTGGCGGATAGGAAGGTATTGACCTTCAAAGCAAGACTGGTTGCAAAATGTTATACTCAAAGGCAAGGAAGTGACTATGAGCAAACTTTTTCACAAGTTGCTAAGTTTAAGTCCGTTAGAATACTACTAGCCATAACAGCATGGTATGACTATAAGATATGGCAAATGGATGTAAAGACTGAATTCCTCAATGGAGACATCAAAGAAGAAATTTATATGTCTAAACCTGAGGGATACACATCAGTAGGAAGTGAGCATAAGGTATGCAAACTTCAGATATCAATATATGGTCTCAAGCAAGCGTCAAGGAGTTGGAACCTCAGATTTTATAGCACTATCAAGGAATTTGATTTTTGCTAAAAATCCTGAGGAACCATGCGTGTACAAGAAAGTTAGTAGGAGTGCAGTGACATTCCTAGTACTTTGTGTTGATGACATCCTACTAGTTGGGAATGATGTATGATTACTGCAATCAACTAAAGTATAGTTAGCAAGTAAATTCTCCATGAAAGACATGGGTGAAGCATCTTATGTATTGGGAACACAAATCTATAGAGATAGATCAAAAAGGATGCTAGGGCTCACCCAAGCCACTTATATTGATACCATCCTGAAGCGATTCTCTATTGAAGAGTCCAAGAGAGGATACTTACCAATGTGTCATGGTGTTACTCTATCTAAAGATATGGGTCCCAAAACTGATGAAGAGATAGAGATGATGACACGTATTTCATATGCGTCAGCTATTGGTAGTATCATGTATGGTATGATATCAACGCGCCCTGATGTTGCTTACACTCTGAGTGTTACAAGCAGATATCAGGCGAACCCTGGTCCAATGCATTTCCGTGAAAGATATTCCTAAGTACTTAAGAAGGACTAAGAACTTGTTCATGATCTATGGAGGTGGAAAATTGAAATTGGAAGGCTACACTGATTCTATCTTCCAATGTCACGTAGATGATTCGAAATCGACCTCTGGTTTTGTATTCATGCTAAATGTTGCGGCTGTTGTTGCGACTTTTATTGTTGCACTCCAAAAGGCAGGTTGTCCACAAGTAGTATAATTCGGTGAGTCCGAATATCGTATCCACAGGGAAGCTAAGGTAATTACAAGTCCACTACAATATCTTTTTGTTTTTTTTCCTTTGTTTTTTTTTCTTTTAATGGTTTGAATTTTTAATTGGTAATTTTTATTTGTTCAAATTTTAATTTAAGTAGTTGAGATTAAAGGATCCACTATTAGTATTTTAATAAAGTTATCATTAATGAACATTATTGAAATCCACTTAATAAAATGGTTCCAATATATATTAAATAATCATATTTATATTATGTTATATATTATTATCTTATAAGTATATAATATATACCAAAACTTGTAAATGTTGTCAATTATTTATTGTGCTATATATATATTTGTAAACACTAAATCAAGGTTTCCACTTTAAATGGTTGGTAAAACCAAACAAACATTTAAATAGGTACCAGTAAATTAATATTATGATATTAATATATAATAAATCAAGGCATCCACTTTAAATGGTTGGTAAAACCAAAAAAACATTTAAATGGTATCAAGAAATTAATATTATGATATATTCATATATAATAAATCAAGTCATCCACTTTAAATGGTTGGTAATACCAAACTAACATTTATATGGTTCCAATAAATTAATATTATGATATAATCATATATAATAAATCAAGGCATCCACTTTAAATGGTTGATAATACCAAACTAACATTTAAATGGTTCCAAGAATTTAGTGTAACATATAGCAACAATAAATCAAAACTCCCACTTATAAGTAGGGTATAATAATACTTAGAAAAAATTAAAAAAACATAAACAATAAATAATGATTAAATAATATAAAACATAGATTCTTACCTTTTAATTACCTTATTATCATGCCAAGAGTTTCACATTTTCATCTCAACTTTGGGAAGTTAGCTACTCATTATTCAAAGTGTAAAACTTTGAATATGAATTTAACATGCTAATTATATTTAAATGAAGAAGTAAATGAAAAACAAAGAGAGAAATATTATGAACTCAAAGGTTTGTTCATAAAACGAGGGATATCTCAATACATTACAATGCACCTCTATTTATAGCCAAATTTGAGGAGACAACCACAAATAAAATATTATTTTTTACACATAAGTCTTCATTGGTGTTCCAAGAAGTAAATATTTTAATACACATCACTTTTGAAAATCTTCCCATCCGAATTTTCTTCTCCGCATAAAACAAAACATGTAGATATCTGAGTTGTTTAAATTGTGGTATTTTTTTAACCATTTGACCAAGTAATTTGAGAGATATTGTCAAAATACTAGAGCATGATAAAACTACTACTTCTTTGGTAACTTTATTTGTTGCTTAATTTGATCCCACTTGTGAGAAGATTTTTATCTCATGCTTGCCATCAATATTGTAGATATTAACATCAACTTTCTACAGGTCCAAGAATCATCTTAATCCCATTTGCAATGCCAAGGTTATTCTTGTTTTATCGAACATGTAAAAAATAGTAAAAACTTATAATTACACAACAACTTATATTTTATACAATTTATTATAAAACATATAATATTTAAAAATTTAATAAAAAAACTATATATTTATATTATAAAACATTTAATTAATATACAATTTTTTATCTTTATCACACTCCCCAACCTACTTATTGCTAGTCCCTAGCAATTTAAGTGTTAATAGCAACACAAAACATATTGATTAATTTAAATAGAAATGTAATCAGAACTATCCAAGTGTTTAAATTAAATTTGAAAACTTTCAAAGTTATATCAATATCATTATAATTATAATTTATAAAATATTCTGAACTGATCAATTCAAAGCTTATTTTCAGGTAGTTAAATGTACATGGCCTTCAGAAAATCCTAGTAAGAGTCTCAAATCCATATCTTCACAGGTTAATAAGTGTTTCAATTTATGGGAATGATTTCTCTCATGGAGTTTGAATACAGATAAATGCTCAGGAAAATGGTTTTTAGAATGTAGACAGACAAACGAGCCAAACTAATCAAAAGATAGGAAATCCATTGATTCAAAATCCAGTTGTTCTTATTAAATATTTTTTTCAGGATCTTTCTTTTTTACATCATGGAATCAGACTAAGTTTATGCTTTTTGACCACATATTTATTTAATTTGTACAATGTATTTCTCTCTTTCTTTCTTTTTTTTTTCTTTTTTTATTTGTATTTTTATGAGAGATAAATGAGTCGCAGCATATAACTTAAAAATTACATAGATCTTCAACATCTTTCTTTTTTTTTTCTTTTTTTTTCTTTTTTTTCAGGAAATATCAATTTTTTTTTTCAAAATAAGAACTCAAGATCTAAACAATAGATAGCCTTTTTGATGATCAATAAAGGCTCGCAAGCTGTTTTCTCAATCCTCTCCACTCACTCGCAAAATATGTGTGAGTTTAAAAATTTTAGGCACTCTTATCAGGTATATCTTGAGCCATATACTTTAATAACTGATTTTATCACAATGGTTAATCATTCAAAAAGATTTCATAAATCATATTTTTATAGTGATCAAAATATTAAAATTGACTTTTATTTTTCAAATAAAAATTTAAACATCCTTAGATAGATTATTACAATTTCTAATCTAAACCTTTCAAACATGTAATGTATTTTGCAAAAATTACTAAGATACAAACAATAAACATGTTCTTATTTTAAAATAATTTTTTTTAAATTTTTAAGTTTGTTCTTCCCTCAATCAGAATATGACATTGTCCCTAATGTCAAAATAACTATTAATAAAAAATACATAATAAAATATATATCACTTGAAATTTTATTGAAGATAACAAACTGAAACAAACGCAAACCAATTCACGATTTTTGAATCAATGATCCAACTTTATTTTCTTACTGCTTGATTGCGACCAATTGATATTTGTTATCATCGGATCAGGCTTATGAACAAAAACTTCCAAATCATCAATTAATTGGTCGGCAGTCGAAGCACAGATGAGCATCCGTCGTGAATTTTCTGAAATGAAATTCTGTTCCGCAGCTTTATCAAGAAATGTCAACAAACTGTCATAATAATTATTGATATTCAACAAGCCCACATGTTTATTATGGATATTAAGTTGTGCCCCAAGAAACAGTGTGAAAAATTTCTTCTAATGTACCAAAACCACCTGGTAGTGCGATAAAAGCATTAGAATTTTCAATCATTTTGGTGATTCTTTCATACATAGAAGAAACTTTTAATTCCTCCCCAATCGTAACACCTTGTAATATTTCCTTCAGCTAAAGCTGTAGGAATAATACCCAAAACCTTACTACGTCCAAGATGAGCAGATGTTGAAATAGATCTCATTAACTCAATATTACCTCCACCATATACCAAGTGAATTTTTCTCTCAGCCAATATTTTTCCAAGATTATTCGCTGCTACTACAAATACTTCATTTTTTCCAGGACTCAACCCACAAAATACACAAATATTTTTCAATGTTTGTGCAGAGGATCCAACCATGTATTTACTTTCTTTTTGGTCTGCGAAAATAGAGAGAAAGATGAGAGATTTTATCGGGGTAATATGTTATCATCACAAAACTATGGGTCATAGTTGTAAGCAGAATAAAAAGTAAAAATAATAATGACACACATGCATATAAACAATAGTGTGATTGTGGCTTACAATTTTCCTCTGATTTTACGTCCAGAAACAGCTTCAACACCTTCTATGAGTCGAGGTGTAACGTCCCAGATTCAACGACTGTCCTCACTCTATCAAGACGAGTCTTTCCAGCGTGCTTATGTCCTCACTCACACGCACCTTAGGAAACTTCCCAGGAGGTCACCCATCCCAAAATTGCCCCAAGTCAAGCACGCTTAACTTTAGAGTTCTTATGTGATGAGCTACCGAAAAGAAGATGCACCTTCGTGATATGAGTAGTACAAATCAAATCTTTTAAGCCTTCTTCAACTCTACAGTCCATTACATTGAACAGTCTCGAAATCCCTCTCATTCCCGTGTGGGTCGGTTCATCTATGTTCCCTCCACCTAAAAGCCTGCCAGGGCCTCACATGTAGAACCCGTAAATTGGACTGCGTATAAGCCATGCATAATTTCTAGTATTTAAATTAAAATTATTTTATTGCATGAGTATTTAAATTCTTTTCTTTAAATTTATTTATTTTACTCAATAGTTTAATTGTTACTGTAAGGCCCGAGAATTTGATTACCGTAATCGGAAATGATTTGGGTATAATTACCGTAATCTGATATTAATCTGGGATGATTTCTTGATTAATTGAAGTGATTAAAGACGAAACGGAATGGACCGGGAAAGACGAGAACAGACGCGAAACACATGTGCGAGGGTGTGCCTTCGCGCACATGCGCGGCGTGTAAGCGCGAACATGCGCGGAATGTCCAGAACCTTGGGCGCATATGCGCCGAGATGGGCGCGCATAAGCGCGAGTATCGAAACGCCGAGACAGTAGGTCTCGCGCATATGAGCGACTTGGGTGCGCGCATATCCGCGAGCAGTCCAGAAGCCAAGGTTTTGGAACAGAAGCTTTGGCGCATAGGCGCTGGATTGAGGCGCGCATATGCGCCAGTAGTTGCGAAGCCTATGCGAGTAACTCCAAAGAGTCTCGCGCATATGCGCGGAGATGAGTCGCACATATGCGCGAGGCGATGTGAAGGAATATGCGGAGACAGTAGGTCTCGCGCATATGCGCGAGTAGTCCAGGAGCCGGACAGTGCTTCCGGCGCATATGCGCGGATTTTAGGCGCGCATATGCGCGAGTCATGCAGAACAAGAACATGCCACGTTTCTATCATGCACGAGTTATGTATATATATATATATACATACAAACGTAAATCTTGAAAGGAAATCGAGGGAGAAGCTCGAGGAAAGGGAAAAAGGGTTCCAAATCGTAGAATTTCGATTTTTACGAGATCCGCCCGTCTGATTTTGAATCCGACTTCAGTATTAAGTTCCTATCGACGTAGGCTACAACTGGACGTAAGTTTTACTTCGTTTTGATATGTCTTGAAATTATGATATTGCCAGAATTGAATGGAATTCATATATGATGTTCTTGACATGTTAGACATCATAGAATCGAAGTCAGATTAAGAAACAGACTGATTATGGAATTGTTATGATTTTTGGAATTGATTAACTGAGATTCGATATCAGATTTGTATTGTTATTGAAATTATGAGTTGCACCGATATTGATTATGAGTTCTTGTATTATATCTGTGGTGTTGGAATTGACGGGGTTATCGAGACTGTATTGTTATGCCGTCGAAACATCCGTTGATTGATATTGATCAGATTCGGTATTGATTGTGATAGTATTGTGATATCATATGTCGATGGGCATTGATCAGATTATGTTTTGATTTGAGTATTAATCAGAACAGGTTTTGAACTGAGTTATATACTGATATTGTATCTATTCGATTGTCATTATCAGATTGGGTATGGACAGAGTTGACTTCAATACTTCGTCTTCGTCGGACCGAGAAGATAAAGGTATAAATTCATGTTGAGTTGGGATTGCACAACTCGAGTGAGGTTTGGCTCGAGTTCCCTAAATCACATACTTTACCTTATTGTATTGATTTGATTGATGTACTTGTTCTCTTGATTTATAGACAGCAGCTATTAGACGAGTAATCTTGTGACAGAAGTGCCTGATAGTGGTGGGCCAAAGTCTGTCACCGGATGTTTGGCTATCGATGTCGATAGAATTATAACTTCTTCTATTTCTGATGATCGATACTATACCGATGTGGATAGAATACAAGCTTCTTCGATTACTGGTGATCGATATTATATCGATGTGGATAGAATTAGTATTTCTTCTATTACTGGTGATCGATACCCTATCGACGTGGATAGAACTGGAGTCTTTTCTATTACTGTTGGTCGATATGGGAATGCTAATGTCTGGAAACCGGGATCCCTAGACTAGGATTGAGTCTAGTCTTACATGTGACGTCGTGAGTCTAATTGACAGTTATATTGATTCATGTTGATTATGTTCCTGAATATGGTACATATTGATTTATGTTCCTGATGATGGTACATGTTTAGAATAGGATTTATTCTTGAGATGGATTTATATTCTGATTTGAATACATGTTAGATGTATATGTTCTATGCTTTTATATTGTTTTATGATTGCATGTATACATGATTTATACTGAGAATGTAATTCTCATCGGAGTTATCCGGCTGTTGTCTTGTTTGTATGTGTGCATGACAACAGGTGGGATAGGATCAGGGTCAAGAAGAGAACGAGGCTGGACTAGATAGCGTGGAGATCCGGGCTTCGAAGCAACTTAGGATTCAGCACTGAGATATAGTTGAACCTAGTTGAATTCTTGTAGATAATACAGGATTTGTATATTTATGGTTAATATGTAATTTGAATTGAATTACATTATGTTTCCGCTTTGTATTTAAAAAAAAAATTAGACCCTGTTTATTATAATTGTTTGAATTATTCCTAAAGACGATTAAGAATTAATTAGCGTCCGGGTCCCCACAACAGGTTGTATCAGAGCATTAGGTTCCAGAACAGTAGGTTCTAGAACTATAGGTTCTTGAGATTGAGATAGAGAAATGTGAGCGGGGTAGAATGAGTTTTCTTTCCTTGCATGTAATGGCTAGCATGTGATTGATTATAATGTTGAATTACATGGTGTGTGCTAGCATGATGTTATGTGTTATTGCTTGAAGTTACATAGCATATGATTGAATATAATGTTGAAATTACATTGTATATGCTAAGATTTCAGTATGTTTTTAGAGTATATTAAGCTACATGTTACCTGAATATCTGAGTTGATTTGGTAATATGTATTATTTGAAACTGGATCAGAACCAATTCTTGATCAGAGGTAAGCTGATCTGGATTGGGATTGAGACGGAATTGTCTCCTGTTACTACTAACATCTGTGATTATCAGATATTCCTCCTAGAAGAGTTCCAGAACGAGGTAGTACTTCGACTGATCTGAAAGATGTGTCAGAAACTCAGATGGAAATAAAGTTGAAGGAGTTTCAGTTATTTCAGCCGCCGATTCTGAGTGGTATCGAAACGTCTGAAGATTGTGAGAACTGGTATGATGACATAGAAATACTGTTTGATTTACTTGATTGTACAGATGAACAGAGAATTAAAATGGTGCCTAACCAGTTACGAGAAGCCGCCAGGAGTTGGTGGATTACAAGTAAAAGAATTTTAGAACAGAGAGGTACAGTGATTTCTTGGGAAACATTCAGAACTGAATTTTATCGAATATTTTTCTCAGTTTCGTATCGGGAGGACAAGAAAGCAGAGTTTGAGAATTTGAGACAAGGCCAACTGAATATTGAAGAATATGTTGCGAAATTCTCTACTCTACTGCGTTTTGCTCCTAATGTAATTGGGAATGATGAAGCTGTAGCGGATCAGTTCATCAGAGGATTGAACTCGGAGATAGTTGCATTGATGAATATGCAGCGACCTTATCATTTTTCTGATGCCTTGAGTAAAGCGAAGAGAGAGGAGGCGAGCCTGATTAGACAACTAAAAAGGGTGTGTGCGATGCAACCCCAGACACAGCAATCCCCTCTCCGATTTGATCGCGGCAGCACGAGTGGAAAGCAAGATTTGCTAAAAGCTCGAAAGAAACAGTTTAAGAAGTTAGAGAGTGGACTGAGCGGTTCATCTAGCTCCAGTGGTTCTAGCCCGAGTTATACTGGAGTTTATTGTAGAACCTGTGGAGGGAGACATTCCATGGAACAGTGCCAGGGAGTTACTGGTCGGTGCAATATCTGTAAACAGCAGGGACACTTTACTAGAGTCTGTCCACAGAAAGGTTCCCGCAGATTTCAGGGAGCAGAATCATCTGGTGGTAGTGATCGAGGAACAAACCCAGGAAACACGTGATGATATAGTGGCAGGTAATAATCTTTTATGATTATGTTGCATATGTATTGATATATACTAATGCATTCCCTACGATTATCTTTGACTGAGTTGTATTGATATATGTTGTACCTGCTGGGTCTGTATTACTGTAGTATTGATCCTTGTACCTTTTGAGGAAAGGAATTGATATCAGCGAATTCTGTAATATATTGTGTACTGCAGTAGAAAGAGGATGAGATTGAATTAGATTGTATTGTACTTGTGTTATCCGATTTTGATTACATTATTGATATTAATATACTAACAAGTACAGAATTGTTATAGATTTTTGCCAGGAGATGGTAAGATTCGGACCTGAAATAGCCGATGAACGAATGATATACGGCAAGGATTCTCGATTTTGAATTCCTTGATATCCGTATTATGTATGATTCGATGATTATCGAAAAGAATGGAGTAATTCCTTATGTATTCAGTTGATTACTGAAGTTGAACCTATCTGGAAATGATTTGTCAGTAGCAGGAGAGTTGCTATAGTCGTTCCATATGAAATTCCGGGTTTGTCTTATATCAGGGAGAGCAACTTCAGCCTTGATTTGATATCAGGTATGAATTTCATTTTAGATTTCTGTATAGAATGATATTGATTGAATTGAAAGGATTGAAATGTCAGTGAGAAGAATTACTGCTTGAGAGTTAGAGTTACATCTGATTATGTGTTTCTCTGGGAAATACTTCAGTTCTGTGTATGGGTTGATAAATCATGTGTTCTGAAGTGTCCTGATGATTTTATGCTCGTTTTTTCTCTGATATTGTGATATATTTGCAGCGTAGGATTGATTGAATCGAACAGTTGCAATTTGTATTGAATATTCTGGGAACTGAGATTGTTGTATACAGAATTATTCGGCTATGAATCCAGATTGCAACAGATTGTATTCAGAGTCTGTGATATCTGAAGATAATATACTGATTGATTGTAGCACAGTTGAGACAGTGATCAGATTGTTCAGAACTTGATTTCGATAGTTAGAACAGTGTGTCAATCAGAATATCAGGTAGGTAATGCTTTATTTTATATAATTAGCTGATTTGTTTGTGCCAGATATTTCGAATTTGAAATGACAGGTATTGTCAGATGCACACAGTAGTAGATTCAGTATTATTCTGGTAACAACAAATGTGTGATAATACGAACGGACAGTTTCGATGTAAACAAATGAAATCAGTTTTGTCAGAATTTGTATTGAAATGTCTAAATCGCTGACAGATGAAGACAGGAAGATAGAAACCAGGAGATTGGTTATACAGATTATCGATTCCTGAATAGAAATAGGAGTACATTTCTATGGATCTGGTGATAGACTTACCGAAATCTTGCCAAGAATGTACCAGGATGTGGTTATGATTGAACGATTGTTCAAATCGGCATATGTATATTGTACAGGATGACGTACAGATATGACAAAACGACTAAGAGGTATGTCAGAAAAGGGGTCAAATGGTGTTGAATGCCAGAGTAATTATATCATACCATGATTTTTGGTTGATTTAGTACTATTGGCAGAATGTATAGCATGATTTTTTATCTATGGTTTATCGATTGACGGATAGTCGGAGCGAACTATCAAGATACTGGAGGATATCCAGGAACTGTAGTGCTGGATTTTAGCACTAGTGACCTGATGTCTTGTCACTTTATGAATTATTGTATAATGATAGCTATTAGATGAGTATCGAGATAGCTCTAGTCGAGGTATTGTACAGTGAGTACTGCGGATTTCCGCTGAATAGGAATGATATTACGGTGATATCTGAGATTGCAGTTGATAACAGCTGATGATATTGATTGGGTATGAGCTGTTGATTGGTCTATACGGATGTTGTATAGCCAGTATTTGCAAGTAATTTTATCAGAATGGTTTGATAGAATGAATTTTTTGAAGTAACCTCTAGTATACATTTCTTCTTTATCTGATTTGATTGTCTGTGATTTCGAGGACGAAATCATATCTTAGAGGGGGAGAAATGTAAAGCCTGAGAATTTGATTACCGTAATCGGAAATGATTTGGGTATATTTACCGTAATCTGATATTAATCTGGGATGATTTCTTGATTAATTGAAGTGATTATAGACGGAACGGAGTGGACCGGGAAAGACGAGAACAGACGCGAAACACATGTGCGAGGGTGTGCCTTCGCGCACATGCGCGGCGTGTAAGCGCGAACATGCGCGGAATGTCCAGAACCTTGGGCGCATATGCGCCGAGATGGGCGCGCATATGCGCGAGTATCGAAACGCCGAGACAGTAGGTCTCGCGCATATGCCCGACTTGGGTGCGCGCATATGCGCGAGTAGTCCAGAAGCCAACGTTTTGTAACAGAAGCTTTGGCGCATAGGCGCCGGATTGAGGCGCGCATATGCGCCAGTAGTTGCGAAGCCTATGCGAGTAACTCCAGAGAGTCTTGCGCATATGCGCGAGGCGATGTGAAGGAATATGCGGAGACAGTAGGTCTCGCGCATATGCGCGATGTCAGTGCGCGCATATGCGCGAGTAGTCCAGGAGCCGGACAGTGCTTCCGGCGCATATGCGCGGATTTTAGGCGCGCATATGCGCGAGTCATGCAGAACAAGAACATGCCACGTTTCTATCATGCACGAGTTATGTATATATATATATATACATACAAACGTAAATCTTGAAAGGAAATCGAGGGAGAAGCTCGAGGAAAGGGAAAAAGGGTTCCAAATCGTAGAATTTCGATTTTTACGAGATCCGCCCGTCTGATTTTGAATCCGACTTCAGTATTAAGTTCCTATCGACGTAGGCTACAACTGGATGTAAGTTTTACTTCGTTTTGATATGTCTTGAAATTATGATATTGCCAGAATTGAATGGAATTCATATATGATGTTCTTGACATGTTAGACATCATAGAATCGAAGTCAGATTAAGAAACGGACTGATTATGGAATTGTTATGATTTTTGGAATTGATTAACTGAGATTCGATATCAGATTTGTATTGTTATTGAAATTATGAGTTGCACCGATATTGATTATGAGTTCTGGTATTATATCTGTGGTGTTGGAATTGACGGGGTTATCGAGACTGTATTGTTATGCCGTCGAAACATCCGTTGATTGATATTGATCAGATTCGGTATTGATTGAGATGGTATTGTGATATCATATGTCGATGGGCATTGATCAGATTATGTTTTGATTTGAGTATTAATCAGAACAGGTTTTGAACTGAGTTATATACTGATATTGTATCTATTCGATCGTCATTATCAGATTGGGTATGGACAGAGTTGACTTCAATACTTCGTCTTCGTCGGACCGAGAAAATAAAGGTATAAATTCATGTTGAGTTGGGATTGCACAACTCGAGTGAGGTTTGGCTCGAGTTTCCCTAAATCACATACTTTAACTTATTGTATTGATTTGATTGATGTACTTGTTCTCTTGATTTATAGACAGCAGGTATTAGACGAGTAATCTTGTGACAGAAGTGCCTGATAGTGGTGGGATCGCCACGGGCACATTGCACGATGTCACAAGATAGTGTATTGGCGATTGTGCCAAAGTCTGTCACCGGATGTTTGGCTATCGATGTCGATAGAATTATAACTTCTTCTATTTCTGATGATCGATACTATACCGATGTGGATAGAATACAAGCTTCTTCGATTACTGGTGATCGATATTATATCGATGTGGATAGAATTAGTATTTCTTCTATTACTGGTGATCGATACCCTATCGACGTGGATAGAACTGGAGTCTTTTCTATTACTGTTGGTCGATATGGGAATGCTAACGTCTGGAAACCGGATCCCTAGACTAGGATTGAGTCTAGTCTTACATGTGACGTCATGAGTCTAATTAACAGTTATATTGATTCATGTTGATTATGTTCCTGAATATGGTACATATTGATTTATGTTCCTGATGAAGGTACATGTTTAGAATAGGATTTATTCTTGAGATGGATTTATATTCTGATTTGAATACATGTTAGACATATCTGTTATATGCTTTTATATTGTTTTATGATTGCATGTATACATGATTTATACTGAGAATGTAATTCTCACCGGAGTTATCCGGCTGTTGTCTTGTTTGTATGTGTGCATGACAACAGGTGGGATAGGATCAGGGTCAAGAAGAGAACGAGGCTGGACTAGATAGCGTGGAGATCCGGGCTTCGAAGCAACTTAGGATTCAGCACTGAGATATAGTTGAACCTAGTTGAATTCTTGTAGATAATACAAGATTTGTATATTTATGGTTAATATGTAATTTGAATTGAATTACATTACGTTTCCGCTTCGTATTTTAAAAAAAAAATTTAGACCATGTTTATTATAATTGTTTGAATTATTCCTAAAGACGATTAAGGAATTAATTAGCATCCGGGTCCCCACAGTTACCTTTTCAGTTAAATAAGTGAGGCCGGACTGGAGATGGAGTATTGAGATAAGTTAAAAAGACTTATTTATGTAGTGGTAATTTAGCATGTTAGTAAATATAATTTAAAAAGTTGGCATGCATGCAAGTTATTAAACTTCTTTGGTATTTTATTTAAATGTTTTAAAGCATTAAATGCATTTTTATTTCATTAATTTATGTTTAATTATTGATAAACATAAAAATTGTACATTAATTAAATGTTTTATAATATAAATATATATTTTTTGTTTTATTAAATGTTTAAATATTATATGTTTTATAATAAATTGTATAAAATATAAGTTGTTGTGTAATTACAAGTTTTTACTATTATTTTACAGGTTCGATAAAACAAGAATAAACTTGACGTTGCAAATGGGATTAAGATGATTCTTGGACCTGTAGAAAGTTGATGTTAATATCTACAATATTGGTGGCAAGCATGAGATAAAAATCCTCTCACAATTGGGATCAAATTAAGCAACAAATAAAGTTACCAAAGGAGTGACAGTTTTACCATACTCTAGTATTTTAACCATATCTCACAAATTACTTGGTCAAATGGTTTGAAAAAAATACCACAACTAGACAACTCAATTATCCACATGTTTCTTTTTATGTGAAGAAGTAAATTCGGAGAAAAAGATTTTCAAAAGTGATGTGTAATATAATATAATATCTTGGAACTTCAATGAAGACTTTTGTGTAAAAAAATAATATTTTATTTGTGGTTGTCTCCCCAAATTTGGCTATAAATAGGGGTGCATTGTAATGTATTGAGATATCCCTCATTCCATGAACAAACCTTTGAGTTCATAATATTTCTCTATATATTTTTCCTTTATTTTTTCATTTAAATATAATTAGCATGTTAATTTCATATTCAAAGGTTTACACTTAGAATAATTAATAGCTAACTTCCCAAAGTTGAGATGAAAAGGTGAAACTCTTGGCATGATAATAAGGTTACTAAAAGATAAGAATCTATGTTTTATATTATTTAATCATTATTTATTGTTTATGTTATATTTATTTTTTTAAGCAGTTTTATACCCTACTTATAAGTGGGAGTTTTGATTTATTGTTGCTATATGTTACACTAAATTATTGGAACCATTTAAATGTTAGTTTGGTATTACCAACCATTTAAAGTGGATCCCTTGATTTATTATATATAAATATATTATAATATTAAATTCTTGGAACTATTTAAATGTTAGTTTGGTTTTACCAACCATTTAAATTGAATTCATTGATTTATTATATATGAATATATCATAGTATTAATTTATTGGTACCATTTAAATGTTTGTTTGATTTTACCAACCATTTAAAGTGGGAACCTTGATTTAGTGTTTACAAATATATATAGCACAATAAATACTGGACCACATTTATAAGTTTTGGTATATATTATATACTTATAAGATAATAATATATAACATAATATAAATATGATTATTTAATATATTAGAACCATTTTATTAAGTGGATTTCAATATTGTTCGTTAATGTTAACTTTATCAAAATACCAAGAGTGGATCATTTAATCTCAACTACTTAAATTAAAATTTGAACAATTAAAAATTACCAATTAAATATTCAAACAACTAAAAGAAAAAATAAATAAAAAGACATTGTAGTGGACTTGTAATTACCTTAGTTTCCTCGTGGATACGATATTCGAACTCATCGAATTATACTACTTGTGGACAACCTGCTCTTTGGAGTGCAACAATCAAAGTCGCAACAAGTTTTTGGCGCCGTTGCCGGGGAAGTATAATTTAATTTCAAGTCTATTTAATTTTGTTTATAGTTTATTTTTCTTTATTTGAATTTTTATTGCTTTTGTGTGTTTTTATTCTTTTGCATTTACATTTGCATGAGCATTTGGTCACGTACACTTAGTGGTCGACTCATTCGAAATAACCCTTTATTTTTACAAAACATGGCGGAAGAACCCATCCAAGAAAATGAAGATGAAATTCAATCTCAACTTGATCATGATAGACGAAGAACACTTAGAGATCACATGAATCCTACACGTACTAGTGCACCTTCATGTCTAGTTTTTCCCCCTGATGCATCTCATTTCAATTTTAAGCCTGGTATTATCCAACTTTTACCCAATTTTTATGGCTTGGATTCTGAAAATCCATACATGCATTTACGGGAGTTTGAAGAAGTGTGTAACACATATAATGATCTAAATTGTAGCATGAACACCATTCGACTTAAGCTTTTTCCTTTTTCTTTAAAAGATAAAGCCAAAACTTGGCTACAAAATCTTAGATCGGGATCCATTCGAACTTGGGATGAATTGCAACAACAATTTTTGAAAAAGTTTTTTCCATCTCATAGAACAAATTCTTTCAAAAGGCAAATCATCACTTTCACTCAAAAACAAGGAGAAACTTTTTATCAGTGTTGGGATAGATACAAAGAATTGCTTAATCTTTGTCCACATCATGGTTTTGAAATTTGGAGAGTTGTTTCTCAATTTTATGAAGGCTTAACACCTAAAGATAGGCAAATGGTTGAATTTATGTGTAATGGAACATTTGAAGATAAAGATCCAAATGAGGCAATTGAGTATCTCGATTCATTAGCTGAAAATGCTCAAAATTGGGACACTATAGGTACAATTGAACCATCAAACAAGATTCAATCTCCTACATCTGGTGGAGGTATGTACACTCTCAAAGATGAACATGATCTTCAAGCTAGATTTACCTCTTTGGCAAGAAAAGTTGAGGCACTTGAATTGAAAAAGAATGGTCAATTAAAATCTGTTCAAGAAATTGTGTGTCACATCTGTGATACAAGTGATCATTTTACAAAAGATTGTCCCACTTTGCCCTCTTTTAAAGAATGTCTCCATGAACAAGCCAATGTTTTGAACAATTTCAAAAGGCCAAATTTTGAACCATTTTCTCAAAATTACAATCCAGGTTGGCGAAATCATCCAAATTTTAGTTGGAGGAATGATAATGCTGCACAATTTTCACAACCACATTTCCAAAATCAACAAAATTTTCAAAATTATGCACCTTATGTTCCTCCACCTAAAAGAAATTTGGAAGATACATTGAATTCTTTCATTGCAAAGCAAGAGTCTATCAATATTCAAACTGCTCAAACCATGACAGATTTGAAAGATACTCTTGCTAAATTTGCATCTGCACTTAATGTTCATGAAAAAGGTAAATTTCTTTCACAACCTCTGCCTAATCCCAAGGATCATCATTCACAAACTCGAACTTCTGGAACTCAATCGATGGATCAGGTAAAATCTGTTATTACCCTTCGAAGTGGTAAGGTTGTGGAAAAATCCATTCTTGAACCTTGTGAAGATGATGATAAATCAACTCCAAAGGGTAAGGAAGTGGAACCCATAACTTGCGAAGAGGAGCTTCAACAGACAGTGTCACCACCATTCCCTCATGCATTGAAAAATACAAAAAAATAAAATTTTAATTCTGATATATATGATATTTTTAAACAAGTAAAAGTTAATATTCCTTTATTAGATGCAATAAAACAGGTACCATCATATGCCAAATTTTTGAAAGACTTGTGCACTGTGAAAAGAAAATTGAATGTGAAAAAGAAAGCATTTTTAGCCGAACAAGTAAGTGCAATCATTCAAAATAATAATACTTTGAAATACAAAGACCCTGGTTGTCCTATTATTTCATATATTATTGGAGAACGAAAGATTAAAAAAGCCTTGCTTGATCTTGGAGCTAGTGTGAATTTACTTCCATATTCAATTTATCAAGAACTCAATCTAGGCGAGTTAAAATCTACTTCGGTAACACTTTTACTTGCCGATAGATCTGTTAAAGTGCCAAGAGGTATGGTAGAAGACGTATTGGTCCAAGTTGATAACTTTGTATATCCTGTCGATTTCATAGTTTTAGATACACAACCTATCGAAGCTTGTAATGCAATTCCTGTAATTCTGGGTCGTCCATTTTTAGCAACTTCTAATGCCTTTATAAATTGCAGGAATTGACTAATGAAGTTGTCATTTAGTAACATGACCTTGGAGCTCAATGTTTTTAATCTTTGTAAGCAACCACATGACAAAGGAGATGAAAGTGAAGATGAAAATCTTATTGAAACTCTTGTGGAAGAAAACATTCAAGAAGGGAGTACTCGTGATCAATTAGATATTTGTTCAATTGAAATTGTTAAAGAAAATATTGAAATTGATCTTGATGATTTTATCAGGTATCACTCGTTACCAGGATCAGAGAAAGAATTTGATGCAAAATATGAGAACAAAGACGAACCACCCATATTGGAGTTAAAACCCTTGTCAGAAGAATTGAAGTATGCATTTCTTGGAGAAGATGAAACATATCCGGTGGTAATTTCTTCCAAACTAGAAAGTGATCAAGAAGGTAAATTATTTGATATGCTTAAAAGACATAAAAATGCAATTTGTTGGACAATAAAAGATCTCAAGGGCATTAATCCACTAATTTGCACACACAAAATTCATTTAGAAGAAAATGCTAAAACATCTCAACAACCACAAAGGAGATTAAATCCACACATGAAAGATGTTGTGAAAACTGAAGTTCTCAAACTACTTGATGTTGGGATTATCTACCCTATTTCTGATATTAAGTGGGTAAGCCCAACACAAGTAGTTCCAAAAAAATATGGCATCACAGTGATAAAAAATGAAAAAGGTGAATTGTTAACAAGTCGAGTCTCATCTAGTTGGCGGATGTGTATTGATTATAGAAAATTAAATGACGCCACTAGAAAAGATCATTTTCCATTACCATTTTTGGATCAAATTTTAGAAAGAGTAGCAGGTCATCCATACTACTGTTTTCTTGATGGATATTCAGGTTATTATCAAATTCCCATTGCACTCGAAGATCAAGATAAAACTACATTCACATGTCTTTTTGGAACATTTGCATTTAGAAGGATGCCATTTGGATTATGCAATGCCCCAGCAACATTTCAAAGATGTATGCTAAGCATTTTTTGCGACATGGTTGAAAATTGTTTGGAAATTTTCATGGATGATTTAACTGTCTTTGGGAATACATTTGATAATTGTCTTGAAAATTTGGAAATAGTTTTAAAAAGATGCGAGGAAAAAGGTCTTATTTTAAATTGAGAAAAATGTCATTACATGATTACTTCTTGAATTGTTTTGGGACATGTCGTGTCATCTCATGGAATTGGAGTTGATAAAGCAAAAGTTGATGTCATTGCCAATTTACCCTCTCCAAAAACAATTAAAGAAATTCGCTCATTTTTGGGACATGCTGGATTTTATAGGAGGTTTATAAAGGACTTTAGTTTAATCTCTAAACCCATTTGTAACCTCTTAACAAAAGACACTGCATTTGAGTGGACTCAAGAATGTCAAAATAATTTTGATAAAATCATTCGACATTTAACATCAGCTCCTATCATGCAACCTCCTGATTGGTCTTTACGATTTGAAATCATGTGCGATGCGAGTGATTATGCAGTCGATGCAGTATTGGGTCAAAGAAGAAACGGTAAGCCTTGTGTGATATATTATGCAAGTAGAACTTTAAACAATGATCAAATGAATTACTCCACAACTGAAAAAGAACTACTTGCTGTAATATTTGCATTAGATAAATTTCGTTCTTATTTGATTGGATCAACGACTATTGTGTTTACTGATCATTCTGCTATTAGATATTTGTTGACCAAACAGGATGCAAAGCCACGACTGATACGATGGATTTTGTTGCTCCAAGAATTTGACATTGTGATCAAAGATAAAAAAGGAACCGAGAATGTCGTAGCCGATCATTTATCGAGACTAGTAACAGGATCATCTTGTGAAATGACACCAATTAATGATAATTTTCCTGATGAACATCTATTTTCAGTTACTACTACACCTTGATTTGCTAACATAGTAAATTTTCTTGTGACAGGAAAAATGCCACCGCAATGGAGTTCCCAAGATAAAAGAAAATTTTTGAATGAGGTAAAAAACTTTTATTGGGATGATCCGTATCTGTTCAAGTATTGTCCAGATCAAATTTTTCGACGTTGCATACCCGAAATCTGCAAGATCTGTGAAAATTGTCAAAAATTGGGTGCGATTTCAAAAAGAAACATGATGTCTTTGAATCATATCATTGAAATTGAAATCTTTGACTGTTGGGGAATTGATTTTATGGGACCTTTTTCACCGTCATTTGGATACTTGTATATTTTAGTTGCAGTTGATTATGTTTCCAAACGGATAGAGGCAATTCCATGTCGAATAAATGATCATAAAATCGTCATCAAAATTTTGAAAGAAAATATTTTTAGTAGATTTGGAATTCCTCGAGCCAGGATAAGTGATGGGGGAACTCACTTTGTTAATAAACCATTTGCTTGATTAATGAAAAAATATGGTATTACTCATAAAGTAACTACTCCTTATCATCCTCAAATAAATGGACAAGTTGAATTAGTTAATAGGGAGATAAAGCAAATTTTGGAAAAAACTGTTAACTCAAATAGAAAAGATTGGTCTCTGCGACTTAATGATACACTTTGGGCATATGGAACAGCTTTTAAAACATCATTGAATATGTCTCCCTATAGGTTGGTTTATGGAAAACATTGTCATTTGCCTGTGGAATTGGAACATAAAGCTTATTGGGCGATCAAAACTTTAAATTCAAGCATGGATGATGCCAACAAATTGCGTAAATTGCAACTTAATGAACTTGATGAACTCAGAAATGACGCGTATGAGAATTCAAGGATTTATAAAGCAAAAATCAAATCATTTCATGATAAAACAATTCTTAGAAAATCTTTTGAGATTGGTAAAAAAGTTTTGCTTTATAACTCTCGACTTCACATATTTCCAGGAAAATTACGATCAAGATGAACAGGCCCATATGTGTAAAGCATGTGTATACTTATGGAGCTGTGGATATTGAAAATCCTAAAAATGGTGATATTTTTAAAGTAAATTCACAAAGGCTTAAACCATTTTTAGAAAATGAAATCTTTCAAGAAAAGTTTATTTCCCTTTCTGATCCTTGATTTTTTTTAATGTTGAATTTAAGTTTGTTTGTTTTTATTTCAGGTTTTCTTAATCTTTTTATTTTCATGGTTAAATGGTGGATAACGGTACTCTGTGACTCTCATAGTCGGTTAAATCAGTTTCCCACAATTGCTGATACAAAAATAAAAAAAAATCATTTCTTTTCTTTTCAAAATGGATGAAATTCTCTCAAAAATTTGTAAATATTTTTCCTCTGTTTCTGAAAATGTTCTAAGAAAAATTTATGCAGGAAGGTGTGAAAGATTGAGATTGCTAATGCAAAAGGAATTCCAGAAGATATTCGTCTTCTAATAGAAGCTAAGGTCCGATTTGGAGGAGAAGTTCCACAATCATTGCTCATTCGGTATTTGCCTGGATTAGGAAAAAGCACTTATACGAAAAAACGAATGGCCAAAAGTTTAGGGGTTTGTCATAAGTGTGCAAGATGGACTTGTGACAAACGATGCAGATCTTTGGATGTGTTTCCAATAACAGAGAAGATAAAATTGGTTTCATTAAGAATGGGCTGACTAAGGAGTCCTTTAGATAACATCTTATTGACTCTTGAGACGCATTCTAGTGGACAAGTGAATATTGAATTTCTCCGTTTATGGAAACAATTCCAAGATGAGCGTCATAGTCTTGGGAATCCGACTAAAAAAGACCCTGTTTGCCAATTTATAATAAAATTGGATGGGAAGCATATCCTCGACTCATATAAGGCGTTGAAGTCGTTTCTGGACGTAAAACCAGAGGAAAATTGTGAGCCACAATCAAAATACTGTTTATATGCATGTGTGTCATTATTGTTTTTACTATTTATTCTGTTTACAGCTGTGACCCATAGTTTTGTCATGATAACATATTACCCCTATAAAATCTCTCATCTTTTTCTCTATTTTCGCAGACAAAAAAAAAAAGAAAGTAAAAACATGTCTGGATCCTCTGCACAAACATTGAAAAATATTTGTGTATTTTGTGGGTCGAGTCCTGGAAAAAATGAAGTGTTTGTAGAAGCAGCGAATAATCTTGGAAAGATATTGGCTGAGAGAAAAATTCACTTGGTATATGGGGGAGGTAATATTGGGTTAATGGGATCTGTTTCAACATCTGCTCATCTTAGAGGTAGTCAGGTTTTGGGTATTATTCCTACAGCTTTAGCTGAAGGAAATATTACAGGTGTTACGATTGGGGAGGAATTAAAAGTTTCTTCTATGTATGAAAGAATCACTCAAATAATTGAAAATTCTAATACTTTTATCGCACTACCAGGTGGTTTTGGTACATTAGAAGAAATTTTTCACACTGTTTCTTGGGCACAACTTAATATCCATAATAAACCTGTGGGCTTGTTGAATATCAATAATTATTTTGACAGTTTGTTGACATTTCTTGATAAAGCTGTGGAATAGAATTTCATTTCAGAAAATTCACGACGGATGTTCATCTGTGCTTCGACTGCCGACCAATTAATTGATGATTTGGAAGCTTTTGTTCATAAGCCTGATCCGATGATAACAAAGATCAATTGGTCGCAATCAAGCAGTAAGAAAAAGAAGTTGGATCATTGATTCAAAAGTCGTGGATTGGTTTGCGTTTGTTTCAGTTTGTTATCTTCAATAAAATTCCAGGTGATATCTCTTTCATTATGTACTCTTTATTAATGGTTATTTTGATATTAGGGACAATGTCATATTCTGATTGGGGAGATAACAAACTTAAAAAAAAAATTATATTATTATGTTTATTGTTTGTATCTTAGTAATTTTTGCAAAAATGTCATACATTACATGTTTGAAAGATTTAAATAAGAACATGCATTAATCTATTTAAGAATTTTTAAATTTTTATTTGAAAAAAAGTCAATTTTAATATTCTGATCAATATAAAAATATGATTTATGAAATCTTTTTGAGTGATTAACCATTGTGATAAAATCAGGTATTAAAGTATATGGCCCAAGATATACCTTATAAGAGTGCATATAATTTTAAAAACTCACACATATTTTGTGAGTGAGTGGAGAGGACGGAGAAAACAGCTTTCGAGCCTTTATTGATCATGAGAGAGACTATCTATTATTTAGATCTTGAGTTCTTATTTGAAGAAAAAAATGATATTTCCTGAAAAAAAGGGAGAAAAATACAAAAAGAAAGATATTGAAGATCTATGTAATTTTTAAGTTATATGCTACGACCCATATATCTCTCATAAAAAAAAAACAAAAAACAAAAAAGAGAGAGAAATTTATTGTACAAATTAAATAAATATGTTGTCAAGAAGCATAAACTGAGTCTGATTCCATGATGTTATATGCAAAAAAAAATCAGGAAAAAATATATAATAAGAACAACTAGATTTTGAATCAATGGATTTTCTATCTTTTGATTAGTTTGGCTCGTTTGTCTGTCTGCATTCTGCAAGATAGGATTTGTTTCATGAAACTTTAAAAGTTCGTGCATTAAGATTTTTAAGTTGTATTCGATCGAGTAACGAAGACCGGAGAATTTTCAGAAAATTATTTTATTACACGATTTATTTTTTTAATTAATTTAAAGCATTTTTAAATATATATTTTTCGAAAATGGGGGGTTTTGGGTATTTTTACCCGCATCATTTTAATTTTTAGCGGTACGATAATTTGATCGTATCGGGGGACTTTTTAAGGGTTCGGCTAATATTTTCAAAATCTTTTCAACTCGAAATATTTTTTGGGAGTGGGTTTGAGCTTAATGGACCTACTTTTGAGTTTATAGGGCTTAATTATTTTTTTAATCTTTTAATTAAACAATTTATGCCCATAAACTATTTTGTTATCTATATAATTAAGGCCTTAAGCACCATTAACCCTAAACCTAATCCCACAAAGCAGCCGACACCCCACTTTTAGAGTTCATCACCCTCGGTTTCGGAGATGTCACGAGCTGAAGGTCACGGTTCTTGATTGTTCTTCCACCCCATTCCTCTCCGGCGCATTCCTCTTCACTCTCCTCGCGATTTTTATCATAAGGCACGCTTGTATCCTTTTTCTCATCACATACGCCCTTATTATACTGATATGCATATGTCTGTACGTAAATGTCTCGATCTCATGCATACTTGTTCTTTTAATGAAAAGCATTGCAAAGTTGCTTCCATCTCACGAGTTTTCTTGTCTGTGTGCAAAGGGGCTGCCGATTGGTGGTTGTCTAAGGGTGATCTTGCTGTGTTAAGACGATAGTATGAAAGGGGACCAGAGAATAACCGGCTGTAGGTGAGAGCCGAAGAGTTCACGTGTGGTGCTAGGATCTCGGGTGGTTCGAAGGTGAAAAGGCAAGGGCTGCGGCTGTGCATGGGCTCGATCCCAGCCGTGTATCAGCCTTTGTTATGTCTGGTAGGAAACTAGGAGAGGACTAGGGGCACTTGAACGAGGGAGAAGTTCAGATCTTGGAGGTGTAGATCGATAGGGAAGAGATGCAATATCTTGCTCGGGTTTTCGTATGGTAGCACGGCAGCATCTCGCGTTGGTTTTGGCCTGGTTTAGGAGGTCTCTTAGAGCCTTAAGGATGAGATAAAAATGTTGGACAGGTGGGGAGATTAGAGGGGACCGATAGGTAAGGGAGTGGAGGCCATGTGTTGCAAGGTGAATATAGGATGGGAGGGGCCGAGAGTTTTGTCCTTTGTGGGATATTTCAGCCGAAGATCTTTGGGTGGTATTAGAGTATTAGGGGTTTTTTAGCATTTTTTTTAAGATATGATAAAAAGTTGGGAAGGTTTTGGTTAGGTTTTGGTTCGATTCGTGTTAAAACCGGGACCCCGGTCCAAGTTTTAAAACGAACCGATTAAGTTTGAGATTTGGGCTCGAGTTTACGTCTAGAAACGCTTTTAAAAATGTTTTGGGACATTTTAAGAAGTTTGGTAAGCTTCGGGTCGATTTTAGAGGTCAGGGGTTGAAACGATAATTTTTGGGTTTCAAGGGGCAAAATGGTCATTTTGCACCCGGGGTGAGATTTTTGTTCTGACAGCGCCTTGAGCACAAATCATGATATTTTTAAATGTTCATGCATCACGTTTACGATTTTTACGCTATTATAATAATTATGGTGCATGCTTGGTTTAAAGGAATTAAGAGAGAAAAAGTGAGAAAGTGAAGAGCACTCCGTCTCCGCCACGCCGCGTCGTTATTTCGTTTGTTTTCTGTCAAAACAAACCAAGGCATGTTTATATCTTCTTTTACTCTTCAATCAAGCCATATAGGTATTTTTAAATATCGCAAGTACATGATTTTAATGCAAGAAGATCGAAATTGTTCATATTTAATTATGTTGGTTAATTATGTTACGTGCATAGAAAATATTCATTTTTGAGATTTATGCGATATTTCTTGTGGCCATCTCACTATCATGGGAGTATTATTTCACCCGGTCGTCAGTTACCGGTCAGTTCAGTTATGTACCACCCAGTATACTGTGGCATTAGTCTGATCAGACGTTCATTACTTCACCCGATCACCAGTTATCGGTCATAGGAGCATTGTATTATCCGGTCGCCAGTTACCGGTCAGTTCAGTTCAGTGCAGGGATCATTTGCGTAGACCATAATCTCAACAGAAAATTATTACATGCTATTTCAGTACAGGGCTCCAAGGAGCAAACATTTTCACTATGATTTTCAGTTCAGATATGCACGTATTATAATTGCTCATGACAAGTTATTTTCACATTATGACTCATGACATGATATTTTTATTCCATGCAAATTTTACTATATTATTTACTCGTTATTTACGATATATGCATGCTGAGTCTTTAGGCTCACTAGACTTGATTGTTGTAGGTACTGATGATGTCGGGGCCGAGGGCGGGGACCAGTGAGCTAGCTTGGGTCGGCAGTAGTGGCACCCGAGGACCTCATTTACAGCACTTGTCATTGTTTTATGCTCAAATATTTTATCAGTTGTTGGATACTTTAACTTGTTATTTTGTCAAGTAATAATTACTTCCGCTGATATTTCGAACATTTAAACTTGATTTATCAGTTGATTTTGTGAATGAGGCAAATTTAGATTATTTTCAAGAGAAAATTTTTAATTTTTCCGCAAATTTTCAAACATGAATTTTCGGGCCATTATAGCTGGTATCAGAGCCATGGTTCTGTAAAGGGTTGTACTATTACTGACCACGAGAAGCTCATGAAGTCACGTCTTCGGTCTGTAAGTTTTACATTTGTGCATTTTATTCAAAGCATGAATTATTTGACAGCATGTTTTCATGAGTTATTTTACGTCCAGATTTATTTTATTGTTCAGTATTTGAATTTAAATAAATTATGGAATTATGCATGTTGGTTACGTATGGGTTATGTATGGAACAGTATGCCCCCTAGAGGCATTCTCGAGCGCACTAGAAATGAGGAGCCTCGCCAAGCGGATAGGGAGAAGCAGAGGCAGGAGAGAGACTTACAACCTCCACCACCCCCTCCACCTGACATGACTGCCCAGATGCTAGCTAGGATTACTCAGTTCTTCGCACAGTTTGCTGGGAACCAGGCTGTGGCGACCAGGCCGACAGGGCCCGAGGCTGTCTACGAGAGATTTATGAAGATGCGTCCGAAGTAGTTTTCAGGGACGTCTGATCCCATGATTTCCGAGGGCTGGATCGAGTCCCTCGAGGTTATCTTCGAGTTCATGGAGCTTGGAGATGCAGACAGAGTCCGATATGCCACATACTTATTCGGAGGAGATGCCCGCTTATGGTGGGAAGGAGCGTCAGTAGCCCTGAACTTGGCTACGCTGAGCTGGACACGCTTCACGGAGGTATTCTACTCCAAATATTTTACTGAGGAAGTGCGCACCAGGTTGACCACTGAATTCATGAGCCTGAGGCAGGGAGATCTGACGGTTACAGAGTTCATCCATAAGTTTGAAAGGGGTTGTCATTTTGTGCCCCTGATCGCGAATGATGCTAAAGCCAAGTTGATGCATTTCTTGGTGGGTCTACGGCCGATTTTGCGCTGTGATGTTAGGGTGTCTGACCCTACTTATTATGAGGTCGCTGTCTCCAAAGCTCTAGCCGCAGAGCAGGATCAGCGTGATATCGAGAGAGACCGCCAGGGCAAGCGCCCAGTCCAGGTACCACACCGCCCTCCTTCTCAGCAGCATCAGCAGCAGAACAAGTGGCCTTTTCACGGGCCGCCTAGAAACAGAGGTCAGCAGCAGCAGCAGCAGCGGGGATTCAATTTTATTTGCATAGAGTTTGTTGTTGGCTTCAGGTGACAGTGCACCCGCGATCTTTAATTCAGATTTTTGTTGAGATTACCGAAGTCACACCGCACCCGCGGTCGTCATGTTTGGATTTTTGGGTGAGTTCCCGAGAGCATAGCGCACCCGCGGTCGGAGAGGCAGCGCACCTGCGGTCGATGAACAATAAAGTCGTGTTGTCGGTTTTAAGTGAATAAATACAAGAGATTGCTCACTTTTCTCTCATTCTTTCCTTGCACTTCTCGATTCTTCAGCTTTGGGGGGAGCTAGGGTTCCATTTCCTTTCTCTCATTTCTTTGATTCAAGCATCTTGTTGGGTGTTTGAAGTGGGATCGAGATTATTTTGGGTTCAAGGAGCTAAGGTAAGCTTATTGGTTTGTTTATTTCTTGGTTTTGGTGTTGGGAGAAGTATTGGGTTTGTGATGGTGTTGGTTTTATGGATTTAATGGTATGGTTTTGTGATTATTAAGTTATTAATGGTGCAATACATGGTTTATTGTTGTAGGAATTCAACCAAGAGTATAGAATCAAGGTTTCTATTGGTTGTAAGTGGAATTTCATTCCTTGTGCTCACATGATAATATATGTATGGTGTTTCAATGGTTTTAATATGCTATTCCCTTCATTTGATTCGTGATATGTATTGATACACTTTGTTGTATATTATGGAGGCATTTTTATGTCTCAATTGTGAAAAAGGGAATACAAGAGAAAAGAGTCTTCAAAGTGTTTGATTTAATGCCAAATAGAGAGTTTAAATGATTTATTGGATTGATAGATACATAGTCATAGATTGCATGCAATTAGTTGATCAACGACCATAGGCTTATATCCCTCAGAGTTATCGATGTATATCGATGAGATATAGGTACAGAGACAGAGATACTATATAGATATCAATCCAACAGAGAAAAGAGAAATACCATCTTATTGTTATATTATGCTATGTTATTCATGTTTCAAGAGTTGATGGTATTTAATGATTTCAAAGCCATGTTTTACAGAGTATGATATATGTATCCGTTGCTATGTAAGAGTTCCACTTGCTGAGTTTTTACTCATTTCAGTTATTTCATGTGATGCAGATAAGAGCGACGGGCCGGGACGTTGATTGTGGGCCGGAGTCATATGCATATAGAGAAGGAAGGAAGAAAACTATTTTGATAGCATTTTTGACATGATCACAAAAATGATATTTTGTATTTTTGTTGTATCATTTGATTGATCATGTATATACTTTTGATTATACATTGACATGTATTTTAAATCATTCTTTCTTTTTAGAAAATTTTAATTTCCGCTGCTATTTTTTTAAAGTGGTTCAGAGAGTGTTACTATATTTATATTTGGTTCCGCTACGAAGGCCTTGATAGATTCAGGGGCCACTCACTCATTTATTTCGGAGGTCTTTGCTAATTTCCTCAAGGTCAAGACCATCGGGCTAGATGTAGCCTATTCAGTAGTATTGCCTTCTGGTGAGGAGATGGCAGCTACCAATGTGATCCGAGACATAGATCTTGAGCTCCATGGCAACCTCGTTTATGCGGATCTGATCGTGTTGTCGATGCCGGAGTTTGACATCATCCTAAGGATGGACTGGTTATTGCGGAACAGAGTTTTATTTGACTTCCAGCGGAGATCTGTTCTAGTCCGACCGCCTGGAACGACGCAGTTCTTATTCGAGCCGGACAGATACTTTCCTCTACCGCGTATTATTCCTTATGTCCAGGCTAGGAAGCTCATGCATAGAGATTGTCGGGCGTTTCTAGCAACTTTTATATCTGTCCCCGAGGCACCCAGTCAGTCAGCCGCAGATGTTTCGATTGTTAGAGAATTCTTAGACGTTTTTCCTGAGGACGTCTCTGGTATGCCACCCGAGAGAGAGGAGGAGTTTTCTATTGAGCTTATGCCAGGTACGGTTCTGATATCCAAAGCACCGTAACGACTAGAACCGACAGAGATGGCAGAGCTTAAAAAGCAGATTCAGGAACTTCTTGACAAGGAGTTCATTCGCCCAAGTTTTTCACCATGGGGCGCGCCGGTCTTATTTGTGAAGAAGAAGGATTGCTCTATGAGGCTTTGCATTGATTACCGGGAGTTGAACACGGTTACAGTGAAGAACAAATACCCACTTCCGAGAATTGAAGATCTATTTGATCAGTTGCAGGGAGCTTCGGTATTCTCCAAGATTGATCTGCGTTCTGGCTATCACCAGTTGAGGGTGAAGGATGCTGATGTTTCCAAGACTGCTTTCAGGACTCGTTATGGCCACTACGAGTTCCTTGTGATGCCGTTCGGTTTGACGAATGCGCCAGCGATCTTCATGGAACTCATGAATCGCTTATTTCAGCCGTACCTTGATCAGTGTGTGATAGTATTCATAGACGACATTCTCGTCTACTCGAAGAATCAGGAGGATCACAGCAGACATCTGATCACAGTGTTGCAGACCTTGCAGAATCACAAGTTATTCGCAAAGTTCAGTAAGTGCGAATTCCGGTTAGAGAAGGTGGCGTTCTTAGACCCAGCGAAAGTTGCAGCAGTCAGAGATTGGGTTGTGCCGCAGAATTCATCAGAGATCCGCAGTTTTCTTGGGCTAGAAGGATATTATCGAAAGTTCATTAAGGGATTCTCCTCTATTGCCGTTCCACTCACATCATTGACCAAGAAGAATGCTAAATTTGTGTGGAGCGAGGAGTGTCAGAAGAGCTTCGATACTTTGAAGCAAGCTCTTATCTTAGCACCAGTTTTGGCCATGTCGTCAGGACCCGGTGAGTTTGTTCTGTATACCGATGCTTCGAAGCTCGGTCTCGGCGCAGTATTGATGCAGCATGGGAAGGTGATAGCATATGCTTCCCGTCAGTTGATGACTCATGAGAAAAATTACCCTACCCACGATCTAGATTTGGCCGCCGTTGTTTTTGCTTTGAAGATCTGGAGGCATTATTTGTATGGAGAGAAGTGCCAGATCTTTACCGACCACAAGAGCCTCAAGTATTTCTTTACGCAGAAGGAGCTGAGCATGCGTCAGAGGCGTATGTTGGAGCTTGTGAAAGATTATGACGGTGACATTAGCTACCACCCGGGTAAAGCTAATGTAGTTGCGGATGCATTGAGCAGAAAAGTTGCAGTGATGGCTCATTTGACGATTCAGAGACCTCTTCAGACTGAGATGCAAAGGTTTGGTCTAGAGACTTATCCTCAAGGTAGAGTTCCACATCTATCTACCTTGACTATTCAGTCATCTCTCCTTGATCGTATTCGCAGTGGACAGTCAGCAGATGAGCAGTTAGCAAAGTGGAAGCAGAGAAATGAGGCCAAGGGCAGTGCCTTGTATTCAGTTAGTGATGGTATTGTAAGATACCGAGACAGGATATGAATTCCTAGAAGTGATTCTATTCGAGCAGATATCCTATCAGAGGCCCACATGTCCCCGTACTCCATTCACCCTAGGAGTACGAAGATGTACAAATACCTGCAGTTATTGTATTGGTGGCTAGGGATGAAGAAAGACATCAGACGATTTGTATCTAATTGTCTGACTTGCCAGTTAGTGAAGGCGGAGCATCAGAGACCAGCAGGTTTGCTCAAGCCTCTTCCTATTCCCGAGTGGAAGTAGGAAAATGTCACCATGGACTTTGTGACCGGTTTGCCGAAGTCAGTCAGATGATCAAATGCCATCTGGGTGATTGTAGATCGTCTTACCAAATCAGCGCACTTCTTGCCTATTAAGACGACTTTCACCATGATTCAGTATGCGGAGTTGTATATTCGGGAGATAGTCCGACTTCATGGTATTCCAGTTTCTATCGTATCTGACAGAGATCCCAGATTCACTTCCTCGTTTTGGAAGAGTTTGCATTCGACTATGGGTACGAAGTTGCTGTTTAGCACAGCTTTCCATCCGCAGACAGATGGGCAGTCAGAGCGAGTTATTCAGATCTTGGAGGATCTTCTCCGTGCTTGCGTCATTGATTTCTCAGAAAGTTGGGAGTCGAACTTACCGTTGGTAGAGTTCACCTATAACAACAGCTTCCAGTCGTCTATAGGTATGGCTCCGTATGAAGCATTGTATGGCCGTAAGTGTAGATCTCCTGTTCATTGGGATGAAGTAGGAGAGAGAGCAGAGTTGGGTCTGGAGATTATTCAGCAGGCTGCCGATGTAGTAGTCAAGATCCGTGATAGGATGAGGACTGCTCAGAGTTGACAGAAAAGCTATGCAGATCAGAGAAGGAGAGATTTAGAGTTTGCCGTTGGCGACCATGTCTTTGTGAAGGTAGCACCTATGAAGGGTGTCATGCGATTTGGGAAGAAAGGGAAGCTCAGTCCGAGATTCATTGGACCATTTGAAATCCTCGACAGAGTTGGGACGTTAGCTTATCGTGTGGCTCTTCCGCCGAATCTGGCCGGAGTACACAATGTGTTTCACGTCTCTATGCTGAGGAAGTATATGGCAAATCATTCGCATGTTCTGAACTTCGAGCCGTTGCAGCTTACTCGAAACCTGTCTTATGAGGAGAGACCAGTGCAGATCTTAGACAGACAGGAAAAGAAGCTTCAGAACAAAATGGTACAACGAGTCAAAGTCAAATGGCTTAACCATTCCGAGGAGGAAGCTACGTAGGAGTCGGAGCCAAAGATGAGGAGTCGGTATCCCGAATTATTTGGTGAGTTTTAATTTCGAGGACGAAATTTCTTTTAAGGGGGAAGGATTGTAGAACCCGTAAATTGGACTGCGTACAAGCCATGCATAATTTCTAGTATTTAAATTAAAATGATTTTATTGCATGAGTATTTAAATTCTTTTCTTTAAATTTATTTATTTTACACAGTAGTTTAATTATTACCTTTTCAGTTAAATAAGTGAGGTCGGACTGGAGATGGAGTATTGAGATAAGTTAATAAAAACTTATTTAAGTAGTGGTAATTTAGCATGTTAGTAAATATAATTTAAAAGTTGGAATGTATGCAAGTTATTAAACTTCTTTGGTATTTTATTTAAATGTTTTAAAGCATTAAATGCATGTTTATTTCATTAATTTATGTTTAATTATTTTTTTGCATTTTAGGCATAATTCATGCAAGATAGGATTTGTTTCATGAAACTTTAAAAGTTCATGCATTAAGATTTTTAAGTTGCATTCGATCGAGTAACGAAGACCGGAGAATTTTCAGAAAATTATTTTATTACACGATTTATTTTTTTAATTAATTTAACGCATTTTTAAATATATATTTTTTGAAAATGGGGGTTTTGGGTATTTTTACCCGCATCATTTTAATTTTTATCGGTACGATAATTTTATCGAATCGGGGGACTTTTTAAGGGTTCAGCTAATATTTTCAAAATCTTTTCAACTCGAAATATTTTTCGGGATTGGGTTTGAGCTTAATGGACCTACTTTTGAGTTTATAGGGCTTAATTATCTTTTTAATCTTTTAATTAAAAAATTTAGGCCCATAAACTATTTTGTTATCTATATAATTAAGCCCTTAAGCACCATTAACCCTAAACCTAATCCCACAAAGCAGCCGACACCCCACTTTCAGAGTTCATCACCCTCGGTTTCGGAGAAGTCACGAGCTGAAGGTCACGGTTCTTGATTGTTCTTCCACCCCATTCCTCTCCGGCGCATTCCTCTTCACTCTCCTCGCGATTTTTATCATAAGGCACGCTTGTTTCCTTTTTCTCATCACATACGCCCTTATTATACTGATATGCATATCTCTGTACGTAAATGTCTCGATCTCATGCATACTTGTTCTTTTAATGAAAAGCATTGCAAAGTTGCTTCCATCTCACGAGTTTTCTTGTCTGTGTGCAAAGGGGCTGCCGATTGGTGGTTGTCTAAGGGTGATCTTGCTGTGTTAAGACGATAGTATGAAAGGGGACCAGAGAATAATCGGCTGTAGGTGAGAGCCGAAGAGTTCACGTGTAGTGCTAGGATCTCGGGTGGTTCGAAGGTGAAAAGACAAGGGCTGCGGCTGTGCATGGGCTCGATCCCAGCCGTGTATCAGCCTTTGTTATGTCTGGTAGGAGACTAGGAGAGGACTAGGGGCACTTGAACGAGGGAGAAGTTCAGATCTTGGAGGTGTAGATCGATAGGGAAGAGATGCAATATCTTGCTCGGGTTTTCGTATGGTAGCACGGCAGCATCTCGCATTGGTTTTGGCCTGGTTTAGGAGGTCTCTTAGAGCCTTAAGGATGAGATAAAAATGTTGGACAGGTGGGGAGATTAGAGGGGACCGAAAGGTAAGGGAGTTGAGGCCATGTGTTGCAAGGTGAATATAGGATGGGAGGGGCCGAGAGTTTTGTCCTTTGTGGGATATTTCAGCCGAAGATCTTTGGGTGGTATTAGAGTATTAGGGGCTTTTTAGCATTTTTTTTAAGATATGATAAAAAGTTGGGAAGGTTTTGGTTAAGTTTCGGTTCGATTCGGGTTAAAACCGTGACCCCGGTCCAAATTTTAAAACGAACCGATTAAGTTTGAGATTTGGGCTCGAGTTTACATCTAGGAACGCTTTTAAAAATGTTTTGGGACATTTTAAGAAGTTTGGTATGCTTCGGGTCAATTTTATAGGTATAGGGTTGAAACGATAATTTTTGGGTTTCCAGGGGCAAAATGGTCATTTTGCACCCGGGGTGAGATTTTTGTTCTGACAGCGCCCTGAGCAGAAATCATGATATTTTTAAATGTTCATGCATCACGTTTACGATTTTTACGCTATTATAATAATTATGGTGCATGCTTGGTTTAAAGGAATTAAGAGAGAAAAAGTGAGAAAGTGAAGAGCACTCCGTCTCCGCCGCGCCGCGTCGTTATTTCGTTTGTTTTTTTCTGTCAAAACAAACAAAGGCATGTTTATATCTTCTTTCACTCTTCAATCAAGCCATATAGGTATTTTTAAATATCGCAAGTACATGATTTTAATGCAAGAAGATCGAAATTGTTCATATTTAATTATGTTGGTTAATTATATTACGTGCATAGAAAATATTCATTTTTGAGATTAATGCGATATTGCTTGTGGCCATCTCACTATCATGGGAGCATTATTTCACCCGGTCGCCAGTTACCGGTCAGTTCAGTTATGTACCACCCAGTATACTGTGGCATTAGTCTGATCAGACGTTCATTACTTTACCCGGTCGCCAGTTACCGGTCATGGGAGCATTGTATTATCCGGTCGCCAGTTATCGGTCAGTTCAGTTTAGTGCAGGGGCCACTTGCGTAGACCATAATCTCAACAGAAAATTATTACATGCTAATTCAGTATAGGGCTCCAAGGAGCAAACATTTTCACTATGATTTTCAGTTCAGTTATGCACGTATTATAATTGCTCATGACAAGTTATTTTCACATTATGCCTCATGACATGATATTTTTATTCCATGCAAATTTTACTATATTATTTACTCGTTTTTTACGATATATGCATGCTGAGTATTTAGGCTCACTAGACTTGATTGTTATAGGTACTGATGATGTCGGGGCCGAGGCCGAGGCCGGGGACCAGTGAGCTAGCTTGGGTCGGCAGTAGTGGCACCCGAGGACCTCATTTACAGCACTTGTCATTTTTTATGCTAAAAAATTTTATCAGTTGTTGGATATTTTAACTTGTTATTTTGTCGAGTAATAATTACTTCCGCTGCTATTTCGAACATTTAAACTTGATTTATCAGTTGATTTTGTGAATGAGGCAAATTTTTATTATTTTAAAGAGAAAATTTTTAATTTTTCCGCAAATTTTCAAACATGAATTTTCGAGCCATTATACGAGGATAGGCTTCCCATCCACTTTTCTTATAAATTGGCAAACAAGGTCTTTTTTAATCGGATTCCCAAGACTATGACGCTCATCTTGAAATTGTTTCCGTAAACGGAGAAGTTCAGTATTCATATGTCCACTAGATTGCGTCTCAAGAGTCAATAAGATGTTATCTAAAGACTCCTTACTCAGCCCATTCTGAATGAAACCAATTTTATCTTCTCTGTTATTGGAAACACATCCCAAAGATCTGCATCGTTTGTCACAAGTCCATCTTGCACACTTATGACAAACCCCTAACCTTTTGGCCCTTCGTTTTTTCGCATAAGTGCTTTTTCCTAATCCAGGCAAATACCGAATGAGCAATGATTGTGGAACTTCTCCTCCTAATCGGACCTTAGCTTCTATTACAAGACGAATATCTTCTGGAATTCCTTTTTTCATTAGCAATCTCAGTCTTTCACACCTACCTGCATAAATTTTTCTTAGAACATTTTCAGAAACAGAGAAAAAATATTTACAAATTTTTGAGAGATTTTCATTCATTTTGAAAAGAACAGAAATGATTTATTTTTATTTTTGTATCAGCAATTGTGGGAAACTGATTTAACCGACTATGAGAGTCACGGAGTACCGTTATCCGCCATTTAACCGGGAAAATAAAAAGATTAAGAAAACCTGAAATAAAAACAAACAAAATTAAATGCAACATAAAAATTTAGGGATCTGAAAGAGAAATAAACTCTTCTTGAAAGAATTCATTTTCTATAAATAGTTTAAGCCTTTGTCCATTTACTTTAAAAACATCACCATTTTTAGGATTTTCAATATCCACAGCTCCATAAGGATACACATGTTTTACAACATATGGGCCTGTCCATATTGATCGTAATTTTCCTGGGAATATGTGAAGTCGAGAATTATAAAGCAAAAATTTTTTACTAATCTTAAAAGATTTTCTAAGAATTGTTTTATCATTAAATGATTTGATTTTTGCTTTAGAAATCCTTGAATTCTCATACGCATCATTTCTGAGTTCATCATGTTCATTAAGTTGCAATTTGCGCAATTTGTTGCAATCATCCATGCTTGAATTAAAAGTTTTGATCGCCCAATCAGCTTTATATTCCAATTTCACAGGCAAATGACAATGTTTTCCATAAACCAACCTATAGGAAGACATATTCAATGATGTTTTAAAAGTTGTTCGATATGCCCAAAGTGCATCATTAAGTCGCAGAGACCAATCTTTTGTATTTGAGTTCACAATTTTTTCCAAAATTTTCTTTATCTCTCTATTAGCTAATTCAACTTGTCTATTTGTTTGAGGATGATAAGGAGTAGTTACTTTGTGAGTAATACCATATTTTTTCATTAATGAAGCAAATGGTTTATTAACAAAGTGAGTTCCCCCATCACTTATCATGGCTCGAGGAATTCCAAATCTACTGAAAATATTTTCTTTCAAAAATTTGATGACGATTTTATGATCATTTGTTCGACATGGAATTGCCTCTATCCATTTGGAAACATAATCAACTGCAACTAAAATATACAAGTATCCAAACAATGGTGGAAAAGGTCTCATAAAATCAATTCCCCAACAGTCAAATATTTCAATTTCAATTATAGGATTCAAATGCATCATTTTTCTTTTTGAAATCGCACCCAATTTTTGACAATTTTCACAGATCTTGCAGATTTCATGGGTGCCTTTAAACAAATTAAGTGGGCCAATAAAATCCACACTGCAAGATTTTTGCAGCCGTTTTCTTTGAAGAAAAATGTCATCCGCATGCTTCTGAATGACAAAATTTAATGACACTACTTACCTCATTGTCGGGTATGCAATGTCAAAAAATTTGATTTTGACAATACTTGAACAGATACAGATCATCCCAATAAAAGTTTTTTACCTCATTCAAAAATTTTCTTTTATCTTGGGAACTCCATTGCGGTGGCATTTTTCCTGTCACAAGAAAATTTACTATGTTAGTAAACCAAGGTGTAGTAGTAACTGAAAATAGATGTTCATCGGGAAAATTATCGTTAATTGGTATCATTTCACAAGATGATCCTGTTACTAGTCTCGATAAATGATCGGCTACGACATTCTCGGTTCTTTTTTTATCTTTGATCACAATGTCAAATTCTTGGAGCAACAAAATTCATCGTATCAGTCGTGGCTTTGCATCCTGTTTGGTCAACAAATATCTAATAGCAGAATGATCAGTAAAAATAATAGTCGTTGATCCAATCAAATAAGAACCAAATTTATCTAATGCAAATATTACAGCAAGTAGTTCTTTTTCAGTTATGGAGTAATTCATTTGAGCATTGTTTAAAGTTCTACTTGCATAATATATCACGTAAGGCTTACTGTTTCTTCTTTGACCCAGTACTGCACCGACTGCATAATCACTCGCATCGCACATGATTTCAAATGGTAAAGACCAATCAGGAGGTTGCATTATAGGAGCTGAGGTTAAATGTCGAACGATTTTATCAAAAGCATTTTGACATTCTTGAGTCCACTCTAATGCGGTGTCTTTTGTTAAGAGGTTACAAATGGGTTTAGAGATTGAACTAAAGTCCTTTATAAACCTCCTATAAAATCCAGCATGTCCCAAAAATGAGCGAATTTCTTTAATGGTTTTTGGAGGGGGTAAATTGGCAATGACATAAACTTTGGCTTTATCAACTTCAATTCCATGAGACGACACGATATGTCCCAAAACAATCCCAAAAGTAATCATGTAATGACATTTTTCCCAATTTAAAATAAGACTTTTTTCCTCGCATCTTTTTAAAACTTTTTCCAAATTTTCAAGACAATTATCAAATGTATTCCCAAAAACAGTTAAATCATCCATGAAAATCTTCAAACAATTTTCAACCATGTCGCTAAAAATGCTTAGCATACATCTTTGAAATGTTGCTGGGGTGTTGCATAATCCAAATGGCATCCTTCTAAATGCAAATGTTCCAAAAGGACATGTGAATGTAGTTTTATCTTGATCTTCGAGTGCAATGGGAATTTGATAATAACCTGAATATCCATCAAGAAAACAGTAATATGGATGACCTGCTACTCTTTCTAAAATTTGATCCAAAAATGGTAATGGAAAATGATCTTTTCTAGTGGCGTCATTTAATTTTCTATAATCAATACACATTCGACAACTAGATGGGAATCGACTTGTTAACAATTCACCTTTTTCATTTTTTATCACTGTGATGCCAGATTTTTTTGGAACTACTTGTGTTGGGCTTACCCACTTACTATCAGAAATAGGGTAGATAATCCCAACATCAAGTAGTTTCAAAACTTCAGTTTTCACAACATCTTTCATGTGTGGATTTAATCTCCTTTGTGGTTGTTGAGATGTTTTTGCATTTTCTTCCATGTGAATTTTGTGAGTGCAAATTAGTGGATTAATGCCCTTGAGATCTTTTAGTGTCCAACAAATTGCATTTTTATGTCTTTTAAGCATATCAACTAATTTACTTTCTTGATCACTTGCTAGTTTGGAAGAAATTACCACCGGATATGTTTCATCTTCTCCAAGAAATGCATACTTCAATTCTTCTGGCAAGGGTTTTAACTCCAATATGAGTGGTTCGTCTTTGTTCTCATATTTTGCCTCAAATTCTTTCTCTGATCCTGGTAACGAGTGATACCTAATAAAATCATCAAGATCAATTTCAATATTTTCTTTAACATTTTCAATTGAACAAATATCTAATTGATCACGAGTAATCTCTTCTTGAATGTTTTCTTTCACAAGAGTTTCAATAAGATTTTCATCTTCACTTTCATCTCCTTTGTCATGTGGTTGCTTACAAAGATTAAAAACATTAAGCTCCAAGGTCATGTTACCAAATGACAACTTCATTATTCAATTCCTGCAATTTATAAGAGTATTAGAAGTTGCTAAAAATGGACGACCCAGAATTACAGGAATTGCATTACAAGCTTCGATTGGTTGTGTATCTAAAACTATGAAATCGACAGGATATAAAAAGTTATCAACTTGTACCAACACGTCTTCTACCATACCTCTTGGCACTTTAATAGATTTATCGGCAAGTAAAAATGTTACCGAAGTATATTTTAACTCGCCTAGATTGAGTTCTTGATAAACTGAATATGGAATTAAATTCACACTTGCTCCAAGATCAAGCAAGGCTTTCTTAATCTTTCGTTCTCCAATAATACATGAAATAGTAGGACAACTAGGGTCTTTGTATTTCAATGTATTATTATTTTGAATGATTGCACTTACTTTTTCGGCTAAAAATGCTTTCTTTTTCACATTCAATTTTCTTTTCACAGTGCACAAGTCTTTCAAAAATTTGGCATATGATGGTACCTGTTTTATTGCATCTAATAAAGGAGTATTAACTTTTACTTGTTTAAAAATATCATATATATAATAATTTAAATTTGATTTTTTTGTATTTTTCAATGCATGAGGGAATGGTGGTGACACTGTCTGTTAAACCTCCTCTTCGCAAGTTATGGGTTCCTCTTCCTTACCCTTTGGAGTTGATTTATCATCATCTTCACAAGGTTCAAGAATGGATTTTTCCACAACTTACTACTTCGAAGGATAATAACAGATTTTACCTTATCCATCGGTTGAGTTCCAGAAGTTCCAGTTTGTGAATGATGATTCTTGGGATTAGGCTGTGATTGTGAAGGAAATTTACCTTTTTCATGAACATTAAGTGCAGATGCAAATTTAGAAAGAGTATCTTTCAAATCTGACATGGTTTGAGCAATTTGAGTATTGATAGACTCTTGCTTTGCAATGAAAGAATTCAATATAACTTCCAAGTTCCTTTTAGGTGGAGGAACATAGTGTGCATAATTTTGAAAATTTGTTGACTTTGGAAATGTGGTTGTGAAAATTTTGCAGCATTATCATTCCTCCAACTAAAATTTGGATGATTTCGCCAACCTGGATTGTAATTTTGAGAAAATGGTTCAAAATTTGTCCTTTTGAAATTGTTCAAAACATTGGCTTTTTCATGGAGGCATTCTTTAAAAGAGGGCAAAGTGGGACAATCTTTTGTAGAATGATCACTTGTATCACAGATGTGACACGCAATTTCTTGAACAGATTTTAATTGACCATTCTTTTTCAAATTAAGTGCCTCAACTTTTCTTGCCAAAGAGGTAAATCTAGCTTGGAGATCATGTTCATCTTTGAGGGTGTACATACCTCCACCAGATGTGGGAGATTGAATCTTATTTGATGGTTTGATTGTACATATAGTGTCCCAATTTTGAGCATTTTCAGCTAATGAATCGAGATACTCAATTGCCACGTTTGGATCTTTATCTTCAAATGTTCCATTACACATAAATTCAACCATTTGCCTATCTTTAGGTGTTAAGCTTTCATAAAATTGAGAAACAACTCTCCAAATTCAAAACCATGATGTGGACAAAGATTAAGCAATTCTTTGTATCTATCCCAACATTGATAAAAAGTTTCTTCTTGTTTTTGAGTGAAAGTGATGATCTGCCTTTTGAAAGAATTTGTTCTATGAGATGAAAAAACTTTTTCAAAAATTGTTGTTGCAATTCATCCCAAGTTCGAATGGATCCCGATCTATGATTTTGTAGCCAAGTTTTAGCTTTATCTTATAAAGAAAAAGGAAAAAGCTTAAGTCGAATGGTGTTCATGCTACAATTTAGATCATTATATATGTTGCACACTTCTTCAAACTCTCGGAAATGCATGTATGGATTTTAAGAATCTAAGCCATGAAAATTGGGTAAAAGTTGGATAATATCAGGCTTAAAATTGAAATGAGATGCATCAGGGGGAAAAACTAGACATGAAGGTGCACTAGTACGTGTAGGATTCATGTGATCTCTAAGTGTTCTTCGTCTATCATGATCATGTTGAGATTGAATTTAATCTTCATTTTCTTGGATGGGTTTTTCCCCCATGTTTTGTAAAAATAAAGGGTTATTTCGAATGAGTCGACCACTAAGTGTACGTGACTAAATGCTCATGCAAATGCAAATACAAAATAATAAAAACACACAAAAGCAATAAAAATTCAAATAAAAAAAATAAACTATAAACAAAATTAAATAGACTTGAAATTAAATTATACTTCCCCAACAATGGCGCCAAAAACTTGTTGCGACTTTGATTGTTACACTCCAAAGAGTAGGTTGTCCACAAGTAGTATAATTCGGTGAGTCCGAATATCGTATCCACATGGAAGTTAAGGTAATTACAAGTCCACTATAATATCTTTTTTTTTTCTTTGTTTTTTTTCCTTTTAATGGTTTGAATCTTTAATTGATAATTTTTAATTGTTCAAATTTTAATTTAAGTAATTGAGATTAAAAGATCCACTCTTGGTATTTTAATAAAGTTATCATTAATGAACATTATTGAAATCCACTTAATAAAATGGTTCCAATATATATTAAATAATCATATTTATATTATGTTATATATTATTATGTTATAAGTATATAATATATACCAAAACTTGTAAATGTTGTCAATTATTTATTGTGCTATATATATTTGTAAACACTAAATCAAGGTTCCCACTTTAAATGGTTGGTAAAACCAAAAAAACATTTAAATGGTACCAAGAAATTAATATTATGATATTAATATATAATAAATCAAGGCATCCACTTTAAATGATTGGTAAAACCAAACAAACATTTAAATGGTACCAAGAAATTAATATTATGATATTTTCAAATATAATAAATCAAGGCATCCACTTTAAATGGTTGGTAATACCAAACTAACATTTATATGGTTCCAAGAAATTAATATTATGATATAATCATATATAATAAATCAAGGCATCCACTTTAAATGGTTGGTAATACCAAACTAACATCTAAATGGTTCCAAGAATTTAGTGTAACATATAACAACAATAAATCAAAACTTCCACTTATAAGTAGGGTATAATAATACTTAAAAAAAATAAAAATAACATAAAAAATAAATAAGAATTAAATAATATAAAACATAGATTCTTACCTTTTAATTACCTTATTATCATGTCATGAGTTTCACCTTTTCATCTCAACTTTGGGAAGTTAGCTACTCATTATTCAAAGTGTAAAACTTTGAATATGAATTTAACATGCTAATTATATTAAATGATGAAATAAAAGAAAAACAAAGAGAGAAATATTATGAACTCAAAGGTTTGTTCATAAAATGAGGGATATCTCAATACATTACAATGCACCCCTATTTATAGCCAAATTTGGGGAGACAACCACAAATAAAATATTATTTTTTACACATAAGTCTTCATTGGTGTTCCAAGAAATTAATATTTTAATACACATCACTTTTGAAAATCTTTCCATCCGAATTTTCTTCTCCGCATAAAACAAAACATGTAGATATCTGAGTTGTTTGAATTGTGGTATTTTTTTTTAACCATTTGACCAAGTAATTTGAGAGATATGGTCAAAATGCTAGAGTATGGTTAAACTGCCACTTCTTTGGTAACTTTATTTGTTGCTTAATTTGATCCCACTTGTGAGAAGATTTTTATCTCATGTTTGCCACCAATATTGTAGATATTAACATCAACTTTCTACAGGTCCAAGAATCATCTTAATCCCATTTGCAATGCCAAGGTTATTCTTGTTTTATCGAATCTGTAAAAAATAGTAAAAACTTATAATTACACAACAACTTATATTTTATACAATTTATTATAAAACATATAATATTTAAACATTTAATAAAACAAAAACTATATATTTATATTATAAAACATTTAATTAATATACAATTTTTTATCTTTATCAGCTGTCTCTTGTAAAAGTTCCAAGCAAGACACCGTTGCGGATTCCACCACTGAAGCTGAATACATTGCTGCATCTGCTGCAGCAAAAGAGGCAGTTTGGATGAGGAATTTTGTCCAAGAGTTGGGCGTCATTTCTAATGGAGTTGATCCGGTCCCCGTGTACTGCCACAACACTTGTGCCGTTGCACAAGCAAAGAAACCAAGGTCTCATCAACGATCCAAACATATACTGAGGAAGTTCCACATCATCCGGGATATTGTGGGAAGAGGAGATATATCAGTCGAAAGAGTCCCCTTTGCATATAATGTTGCCGATCCACTTACAAAGCCCTTGCCAGGACCATTGTTTGAGAAGCATCGCGAAGCAATGAGATTAAAGTTATGGGTAGTTGGCTCTAGGGCAAGTGGGAGATTGTTATAGTAGATGCCCTGCAAGCCAATGGTTGGCTAGGGAATTTATTGACTCAAGTGTAATAAACAATCTTTATTTTAATATAATTTAACTTTTTATGGTCTTGTTTTACTTTATCTGTATACCCATGCAATCAGCATAGATAAAGTCTTTGATTATACTTTAATACAAATGAATCGTAATTCGATGTTGATACTCATTTGTAAACAGTGTATAATCTAAATTCGTTCCTAGTCGATTCAGCCGCCTAAAACATGGATAAAGAGCTCGAGACTAGCATCTGGGATGTTGTGTACCACGTTTCTTGGTAAGGGCATAGAGATGTCCAAACATGCAAATGGGTAATCATATGATGATTACACCGAAAAACCCTCCCTCGGACTTTTCAAGTGGTTATCATTCATCGAGAGGATAAGTTCGTTGTTATGATTGTATACCATTAGTCCTTACGATCCGGAAAAACACTGAGGCTCTGTTGGAAACTTAATTTCTGTTGTTTGACAAACTAATTGATTAATTTATTGGACTAACTGATCAAGTAGTTTGAAGTAACTGAACTACATAAATCAACTGAAAGTTGCCTAACTAAAGATTAATGCGCAGTTTATCGAAGGCAACTGAAACCAGCTGAATTGAATTCACAAAGACAACTGACTGATCAATTGGAAACTGATCTGTTGACATATTCAGTTGTGAGCTTATCAGTTGATCATTCAGCTTTACACGTCATCAATTGAAAAGGACATTCAACCAACAACAGTACAAAGTAGACTACAACTCGTAGTGGAACGCCGCATTTTAGAGCTTACAGTGTACGAATGTCAGAAGAATATTGACGTGGTAATCAACAGATATAATGATTCAAATTATGTTTAATGTTACCGTTGAAGAGAAGCCTATAAACAGGTGAAAAGATCAGTTGAGCAAGTAATCAATCGATCTAACCATTCTCTAAAGCTTGCTGTTACCCTGCTGAATTTATAGCTCTTACTCAAAGATCAAAAACTCACATTTATCTGATATATTTGTATCATTTGAGGCTATCTTTCGAGCTTACAAGCACAAATCGTTTTATTGTTTATTTGATCTTAACTAGATCAGTTGTGCTAAGTTCAGTCGAAGAACTGTGAGATATTTAGTAAACTAAGAGTTTCAGTTTTGGCAGTGTTAAGTCCAAACTGAAGTGGGTCTGCACAAGTTTTGTATCGATCAAAGTCTTTTAGTGCATATCCTGTCCTTGTGATAGAAGGGGTGACGTAGGAGTTATTTCAATCTCTGAACATCCATAAATCTTTGTGTTACTACTTCAATTATTTATTTTATCTTTCAGTCAATTTATTTACGCAACTACTATCAGTTAAACTGATTGTTATTGACTGACAAGATTCCTAGTTTTAGTTTGTCACAGAACTGACACTTCATTCGAAAAGATTATAAAATCGTGAGTGTTTATTAAACCCGCCCTCCTAAACACATCTCAACCAATCAATCGATCCTAACAAGTGGTATCAGAGCAGTTGAATCTTGTCTCAAAATACTCTTATTCACAAAACTGATCAATATGTCTTCATTCAATAAAATACCGATGTTTTCCAAAGAAGATTTTGACGACTGGAAAATTAGAATGCAGACTCATTTAGCTGCAAAAGATGACGACATGTGGTATGTCATTACTGATGGTACCATGAAAATTATAAAAGCAAATAAAGCAGTTTCCATTACTGGTGGGGCACCTCATCGCATAGAAAAGCCCAGAGAGGAATGGACAACTGAGGATAAAAGAAAAGCAAACCTAGATAATGTGACTAAGGATATCTTATATAAAACGCTGAATAAAGTCACTTTCAGCAAAATCAAGATGTGCAAAACTGGCAAAGAGATATGGGAGAAACTGATCCAACTGTGTGAAGGAAACGAGCAAATAAAAGAGAACAAACTATCAGTTGTTATTTAGAAATTTGACAACATCAAGATGAAGGCTGGAGAATCCATGCACGAATATGATGAGAGGATCAGTGGTATTAACAATGAGCTGAATGCACTTGGAAAAGTGTATTCGAACAAAGAAATGGCACTAAAGGTGGTCAGAGGTCTTCCCAAAGAATGGGATGTCAAGACCATGGCAATGAGAGAGTCAAAGGACCTTAACAAAGTCGAACTTCATGACTTGTTTGCTGATCTAAAGGCTTAGGAGTTTGAACTACAAACTAGAGAAGGAGAACCTTCTACACCTGCTGCCACAACTACTTTAACTACTGTCAGACTGGAACCAACTGGTCCAGTTGATAAATCTGCTGATCAACTGAGCAATGATGCTATCTCATTGTTTGTGAAGAAATTCGGAAGGTTTATGAGGAGGAATCAAGGAAACTTCCAGAAGCAGTATCAGAAAAATCAGTCCAAAGAAGAATCCTATGCTTGCTACAACTGTGGAAAATCTGGTCATTTCATAGGAGACTGTCCTAAGCCAAACAAGGACAGTCGAGGATAAACTGAGAAGGGAAAGAACACCTATGAGCATAGAAGAAGGACAAAGGATGACAAAAAATCATTCAAAAAGAAACATGAAGTGCTTTTGCCTGAAGAAAGAAAATCTAAGTGGGCAGAAACTGACAGTGATGAGTCAGAACCAGAAAGCCCAATCAGTTCAAGTGAAGATGAAGAAAAAGTCAAGTGCATAATGGCAGATGATGCTGAATTGGAGTCAGCAAGTGAACAGATATTTGACTTCAGCTCTTCTGATTTCACTCGTGAGGAACTCATTACCACATTGCATGACATGGTAGATGATTATCACAAACTTGCTCAATCATTTGAGAAGGTTAGAACTAAGCAAACTGATCCCAATGACAAAAAAACAGAAACTGATAAGTCAGTTGAACTGTTGAGTCTAAAAAGGGAGATTGCACAGAAAAAAGCTTAAATGATTGAAAATCAAGCTTTTATATGCCAGTTAAAAACAGAAATTTCAAAACATACTGAACTGATTCATGCTTGGAACAAGTCTTCAGTTGCACTGACTGAAATGCAGAATTCACAAAAATCAATCGATGATAAAACTGGTTTAGGCTTTAACAATCATGTTGAAAATTCTGCAAGTGATACACAACCAAGGTTTAATGAAAACAAAGGAAAGTACATTACCTTTGTAAAATCAACTATGGTAAATGAATTCTCAGAACCTAGTTAACCAGTTGTTCAATTGACTGAAAGTAAGAACAAAGGCAAACGGTATGGAATTGGATATAGCTCCGAGAGTTCAACTGATACAAGAAACTTGTCACCTAAACGATTCAGTTACAAAAATCAGTACTCAAGGAATGGCTATTACAATTACTACAAATGTAAGCCAGTTCAGAAACGATATCAAAAGAATAGCCAGTTGAAAAAGGATACAAATCATACTGTTTCATCCTCACATCACACACATATTGGAAAGAATTCGAGAAAAACCATTTGGAACACAACAACTGGGAAGTCAGTTAGACTTATCCAAGTCTGGGTTCCTAAAGGACTAATCAGTTTAGGACCCAAATGAATATGGGTACCAAAATTATATATACTGTGTGATTGCAGGTAACAGGTACAAACAAAAAATCAACTTGGTATCTAGACAGTGACTGTTCGCGACATATGACAGGAGATGTAAATTTGCTATTTTAACTGATCAAATATACTGGACCAAACATCAGTTTTGGAGACAACTCCAAAGGTAAAACTGTGGGTAAGGGTAAGCTTATCCATGGTAACTTTACAATTAAAGATGTTTTTCTAGTTGAGAATTTGACGTATAACTTGATAAGCATCAGTCAGTTATGCGACAATAATTTATCAGTTCAGTTTGACAGACACACTTGTTAAGTTAGAGACTCAACTAATGAGGTCATCCTAACTGGAAATTGTTGTGAAAATACTTACAAAGTCAGTTGGACTGAACAACCTTATGCACCAGTTTATTTCATTGCTTCCAGGTCTTCTAAAAACTGGTTGTGGCATAAGAGGTTGAACCACTTAAACTTTAAATCTATTGCATATCTGAGTAACCATTATCTTGTAACTGGTTTTCTCAAAATAGATTTTTCAAAAAATAAAGTTTGTTCAGCATGTCAGTTTGGTAAACAAGTAAGATCTTCATTCAAAAACAGAGGTTATAAATCATCTTCCCGATGCTTAGAACTGTTACATATGGATCTTTTTGGTCCAATACAAGTCATGAGTTTAGGGGGAATGAAATACACCCTAGTAGTTGTGGATGACTTTTCAAGATTTACTTGGGTTATTTTTCTCAAATCCAAAGACCAAACTGCTGCACAACTGATTAAGCTCTTCAAAAGACTTTTAAATGAAAAATCTGTTGGGATTGATCGAATAAGGTCTGACAAAGGAACTGAATTTATCAATCAAACTCTTCAAATTTTTTAGAAAATACTGGAATCAAGCATGAGCTCTTAGCAGCTAGAACACCTCATCAAAATGGTGTAGCTGAGAGAAGAAATCGTACCCTTAAAGAAACTGCTAGAACAATGCTTGCTGATTCTGGTATTTCTCAAAGGTTTTGGGCTTAAGCAGTAAACACTGCATGTTATACTAAGAATAGATCAATGATTAATAAGAATCATGTGAAAACACCATATGAGATTTGGCATGGAAAAAAAAGTGTGAGCATATAGAGTTTTTAATAAAAGTTCTTTAAATGTTGAAGAATCTATTCATGTTGTTTTGGATGAAACTGTACTAACCGATAACCCAACTGATCCAGTTGAGCTAGTTGATCGATTTACAGAGATCAGTTTGGAGGATGAAAATGAAGAAAAAAAATCATTTCAATAGAAATATCCTTCAAACACCTGAACCAGAAATACTAGATCAATCAGTTGAACAGGAACCTGTTTCTGATAATCAGTTGGTGGAGCAAACAAATGATATTCAGTTACAAACTGATACAGCTCCAACTGAAACAGAAAACATTCAGTTGCCAACACAAGCAGTTGCTGATATGGAAGCAACAAATACTGAGCTCAGATGGAAGAAATCACATCCTCCAGAATTAGTGATAGGTAATCCATCCGACCCGGTAAGAACAAGAAATCAAATGCTTAATTTGTTCATTCATTCTGCTTTTGTCTCACAACTGGAACCAAAGAAAACTGACAAAGCTCTTGCTGATCCTAACTGAATAAATGAAATGCAAGAGGAGCTAAATCAGTTTACCCATAACAATGTCTGGAACTTAGTTTCAAGACCGGTTTGGAAAACAATTATAGTTACAAAATGGGTATTCGGAAATAAACTAAACGAAGATGGTTCAGTTGCACGAACAAAGCAAGACTTGTCGCACAAGGATATAGGCAGGAAGAAGGAATTGACTATGATGAAACGTATGCACTAGTTGCAAGACTGGAAGCAATCAAAATGTTCCTTGTCTATGCATCATTCAAAAACTTCAAAGTCTATCAAATGGATGTAAAAAGTGAATTTTTGAATGGTCAGTTGCAAGAAGAAGTTTATGTTGAACAACCTCCAGGTTTTTATCAATCACTCTTTTCCTCATCATGTCTATCATTTGAAGACAGCTTTATATGGTCTTAAACAAGCTCCAAGAGCTTGTTATGAGACACTTTCAAAATTTTTAACTGATCATGATTTTACTGTTGGATCAGTTGACAAGACTTTGTTCAAATTTTCTAATAATGATCGCATTTTACTTGTGCAAATATATGTTGATTATATTATATTTTGGTCAAGTAACCCAAACTATGTAAGAAATTTGCCAAGTTAATGCAGGACAAATTTGAGATGATTATGATGGGTGAACTGACATTCTTTCTTGGACTACAAGTGAAGCAACTGGACACTGGTATTTTTATCAATCAGGCCAAATACACTAAGGAATTGCTCAAGAAATTTGGCATGGAAACATGTTCAGCTGCAAGCACTCCCATGAGTTCATCAGTCAAACTAGACAATTATCAAGGGGGAATATCAGTTGAGACGACACTCTACAGAGGTTTAATAGGTACATTATTGTACCTAAATGCTAGTCGTCTTGATATTTTATTTTCTGTTTGCATGTGTGCTAGATTTCAAGCAAATTCTAAGCAATCGCATTTTATATTAGCCAAAAGAATTTTAAAATATCTAAAAGGCACTCGAAATATGGGATTATGGTACGCTAAAGACTCTTCTTTCAATTTAGTTGGATATTCAGATGGAGATTATGCAGGATGTAAGCTAGATTGTAAAAGCACCAGTGTATCTTGTCAGTTTCTAGGAGACAGACTGATCTCATGGTTCAGCAAGAAGAAAACATCCATAGCTACTTCCACAACTGAAGCAGAATACCTTGTTGTTGGAAGCTGTTGTGCCCAACTACTCTGGATTCAACAAAAACTGCAAAATTATGGAGTTGATGCTAAAGAATCTCCCATATTTTGTGATAATACAAGAACAATTGCAATAACTTACAATCCAGTTCTTCACTCAAGGACCAAGCACATTGATTTCTGGCATCACTTCATCAGAGATCATGCTCTGAAGAAAGATATCAGACGGGAATATGTGTCAACTGAACAACAAGCTGCTGACATCTTCACCAAACCATTGACAGAGACTAAGTTTTCTTACTTTCGCATATACTTGGTTTAATTGATTTGTCTTAATTATATCAGTTTTATTACTGCTTTGTCAATAGCTATTCATTCAGTTTGTCATTTATTATTTAACTGTTTGTCAACTGATGTCAGTTAGTCATTTATCAGTTATTATATTCAGTTCGTTAACTTTTTGTCAACTAGCGTCAGTTAGTCATTCATCAGTTATTGTATTCAGTTCGCTAACAATTTATCAACTAATGAAAGTTAAGTTTTGCAAAAAGACAAAGAGACAACAACAATGATACAAATCAAGATTTTATTAAGAATAAAATCGATACCATACAACATCATTTAGTCCACGTTCTACAGCATCTTGCCATAACATCAACCAATTATTCAAGTCATGACTCCTAATATTCCTGAAGGTTTCGGCATTTTCAATTCTCTGAAGCAAGTGCCATTCCTTCAACTGCATCATGTGAATCAGCACATCATCCTTGACTAGCTCAGATTTATGATCGACTTGAGCAAGCCTCTTATGCTTCCTTGCAAGTGATCTCTGCTTAGCAGAGGCAGAGAATTCTCCAGTATTGATTGATTGAATGTAGTGAGCGGTAGATCAAACGGACATAACCTCTGTAAAGATGTATTCTTCGACATCTCTTTTAAATCTATGAATACGTCGAGGCGTCCATGAAGGATGAGGGACGTGTGTGCTGCTTTCACAATCCATTGGTGTTCAGATGTCATTACCAAATAACATTGATCTTAATTTATAGACAAGCCTTGAAGAGACAGGAGGAAAACAAAGAGTCATCTGGCTTTAACTGATTCAGACTAAGTTTTTCTTACCCTTATTTATTTGTATTTATTGAGGGAGAATATTGAACAAAAAGTTAACTGAGAAGACAATATTGTCTTCAACTAAACTGACTAAATTTTCAATTGGTCACTCAGTTGCTAACCAAACTGATCTTCTCAAATATGTTAACTGATAATTCGAATAATATTCTATATTAAATGATGTGACTATTTGTTGAAGCATTAATTGTTGTCTTTCAATGAATAGTATTTCAAACGTGGACCCACATAATCCATTCATATTCTAAACACGGTTTTATCACACGTACACACGTTTTCAATTCAAATTTTCCTGGACTAACATGTGTCCAAAAAATTTGAACAGTCACTTACTTCAGTAATATACCCGCTCCAATTCAATTTTTCTCCTTATGCGCACATTCAACATTCAGAGCAAACTTCTACTCAAGCATACTCTTTTTAATAGATTTCATTCAATCAAATGGCAAACCAGATCCTAGCTCACGTCATGAACGCTATGGCGATCGACTTTGATTCATTCTTGACTGTAAAAGACGAAGAAGTCAAGAATGTTTTTCTGAAACTGCAAGCAGCTGGATTGAAACAATTTATGGGATTATCCTCTAAAAAAATATATACTAAAGAGACCCAGGATCTCTATACCAGCGGCTATGTCACTAAAGAAGGCAGTATCTCTGTAAATGGTCAGCTACTGATCATTGAAGCGGACTTCTTCTGCAACCTATTTCAACTGCCTACTGATGGGCTAGTTAACCTATTTGAAGTAAAGACATCTGATGTTGAAGAGAAGCAAACCCATATTTCTGCTGATGGTCGGAAAATCAAAGTTTCCGATCCTAAGAAGGAGCTGAAGCCAGAAGTGCAACTGCTGGCAGATATAGTAGCCAAAGGGCTCTTGGCAAAGGCAGGATCCTTTGTTGCCCTTACTCTGGAGAAATTTCAAGCTATGACTGCAATCATGGCTGGAAGAAAGATGAACTGGAAGAATATAATTTTCAACATCTTGAGGAACATGTTTCAATCATCCAAGCAATCAAAGGGTTATGCGGTGCAGCTCAGCTATTTGCTGAAAGTCAAGGGGCTGGTGATTGATGATTCTGAAAAATCATCAAAACTGAAAATCTTCAATGCTAAGAATATCCAGCCACCAAAGCAGAAACTGGACATGTCTCCTGAGCAATTCTTGAAGGTAAAGAAGGAGATTGGGGCACAAGAGGCTCCCAAGTCAATTCATAAAAAGAAGACTCTTCATAAGAAGACAATCAAGTGCAAGTCGATTGCCAGTGAAATTGACTCGGAGAAAACTCCACCTCCCAAGATCATCAAGAAGCCAAGAACTTTGAAGACAAAACATGTTGTTGCAGTTGGAACCATCCCAACTGAAAGATTGATACAGTCGGGGGCTCAACAGCCTATAAAGTCTATCCCTCTGAAAGCTATTCCAACTGAATCCTCAACTGAGGATCAGTTACCTCTGTCTACTGTTCTACCAAAGAAGAAGGTCGTCGAATCTAGTGAAAAGAAGAAGCTTGCTGGAGTTAAGGCTCCATTGATCAAAATCTCTGGATACACCCCTCTACCTCTTGCGAAACCAAAGGGGATAGTGATCAGAGAACAAGTTGATGCGACTACTTCAGGGTTGAGCCTTCCTCATGCCCTGACTGACTAAAAAGGCAAGGGTAAAATGCAAGAAAATCCCAGACCAACCAATGCAATCCAAACACACATTGATCTAATTTGGCAAGAGATCAATGAATTTTCAAAAAAACAAGCTCAAGGCTTATAATGAATGGGTCAAATTCAGAACTGAAGTCTTTGCCTAGCAGTTTCAGAAGAAGTCAAAACTGAAGAAATTTGTTGACTTGGAAAATATTGTTATAAAGGTAGTCAAGGCATCTACTTCAAGCTCTGGAGCGAAAGAATTATTTCTTCAATCAACTGAGAGCAAAGAAGCTACAGAATATAGTTGCTTAACTGCTACTGAACTATGATCCTACCAGTCTAACTGCATACAATGACATAGTTGTGCATGACCAACTGGACTTGGATTTTCTCACGTTGCAGATGGAGATCAAAAATTGAGAAATGGATCAATAACTGATCATTCCAAAAAACTCCCAAGATTTTTCATCAGAAGAGCCAGCTGAACAATCAGTTCAAGAGCCTTCCAAGGAAACAGCTGCTGAATCTTCTCTGCAAGCAACTGATCCTTCCACTTCAGTTGCTAAACCATCATCATATTCAGCACCTCCCTCTTCAACTGCTGATCCGAAGCTTTATTCAGAAGCTGAATTGTCATTAGCCAATCTTGATGAGGTCATCAAATCAGTCACTTCTGATATTCAACTGGGAACATCCAAATCAGTTGAAGATTTTGTCTTGACTGAGGAACCCGCAGATCAACCTATTATTTCTGAAGAACCGACCGAGAAGACTATTTTTGGAGAAACTGAACAGCCAGTTCAGTCAGTTTTTATGACTGAAAATGCAGTTTTTTAACAAACTGAAGAGGCTCAACTGCACTCAGTTACAACTGAAGAAGTACCAGCTGAAGAGCCAGTTATTCAACCAACTGAAGAACCTTCTACTACTTTTATTTTTCCTAATGTCTCTTCTCCTCCCCAGCATCAACAGGAACATACAACTGAAAATATTTCAGGAATGGTGATTCATGAAATCGAAGCAACTGACGAAACTTTGATTTTACCAAGAAAAGGGTGGATATTCCAGAAACATCCGGAGCCATGTCTGCTGGTATTTCAGATACTGAAGCCCTATTTGAAGAAATTCAGACCAACCTCGTCAGTATGATGAATGCCATTTCTGAAATAAAGTCAACTCAACTTGCACACTCATTGAAGCTTAACTCAAACAATGATTTTACCACGAACAGACTACAACAAATCAATCAGAATGTGACCTCTCTTTTTCTCCAGATGGAAGAAATCAAGAAAGATAGACTGTCGACTGAATCTCATTTTCAAACTCAAGAATTAGTCGGCAGACACTTTGATTTTCTGGAGAGTACAGTCACCAAAAGGATTGATATACTGCAAAACACTGTGATGAATGCTGTAAAAGATATCGCAGCATATGTTTGTGTTCTATCCAAGAAGTGCTTGACAAAATAGGGGAAATAGAAGATCAGAAAGGAGAAGACAAAGGAAAGAAGAAGAGATGAAGATCAACTAACTTCAGTTATTAGTTGAAGACTTTAGCAAGAATCTTTATTCTTTTATTCTTTGTATGAATCTGTACATTAGAATAATTATTTTATCTACAATGAGTTCGAAGAATAAATTTTGAGTTCAGTTGATCAGTTCATACTTTACAAGTTTTGTCAAACACCAAAAAAGGGGAAATTTTTGGAAACTTAATTTCGATTGTTTGCCAAACTAAGTGATTAATTTGTTGGACTAACTGATCAAGTAGTTCGAACTAACTGAACTACATAAATCAACTGATAGTTGCCTAACTGAAGATTAATGCGCAGTTTATCGAAGGCAACTGAAACTAGCTGAACTTAACTTACGAAGACAACTGACTGATCAGTTGGAAACTGATAAGTTGACATATTCAGTTGTGAGCTTATTAGCTGATCATTCAGTTGTACGTCATCAGTTGAAAAGGACATTAAACCGACAACAATACAAAGCAGACTGCAACTCGTAGTGGAACGCCGTATTTCAGATCTTACGTGTACGAATGTCAGAAGAATATTAACGTGGCAATCAACGGATATAATGATTCAAATTATGTTTAATGTTACCGTTGAAGAGAAGCCAATAAATATGTGAGAAGAGCAGTTGAGCATGTAACCAATCGATCTATCCATTCTCTAAAGCTTGTTGTTACCCTGCTGAATTTATAGCTCTTACTCAAAGATCAAAAAGCATAAACTTATCTGATATATTTGTAGCATTTGAGGCTATCTTTTGAGCTTACAAGAACAAATCGTTTTATTGTTTATTTGATCTTAACTAGATCAGTTGTGCTAAGTTCAGTCGTAGAACTGTGAGATATTTAGTAAACTAAGAGTTTCAGTTTTGTTGTGTTAAGCCCAAACTGAAGTGGGTCTGTACAAGTTTTGTATCGATCAAAGTCTTTTAGTGCATATCATATCCTTGTTATAGAAGGGGTGACGTAGGAGTTATTTCAATCTCCGAACATCCATAAATATTTGTGTTACTACTTCTGTTATTTATTCTATCTTTCAGTCAGTTTATTTCCGCAATTGTAATCATTTAAACTGATTGTCATTGACTGACAAGATTTCTAGTTTCAGTTTGTCACCGAACTGACACTTCATTCGAAAAGATTATAAAATCGTGAGTGTTTATTAAAGCCCCCCTTCTAAACACATCTCAACCAATCTACCTATCCTAACATTCTCCATATGCTAGGGCTGTGCTTTGACTCATTTACCGGCTCCAGGAAAGGTATCAGGTGGCGAGATTGGGTACAGTTGCGACACATGTAGGATCCAGTGCATTGTAGTCGGAAATTCACCGCTTCCCTATGGTTGTGGATATCCTATGTGGTCTGATGAAATAATAGTGCGTGGAATCTCTGGCCGGAGTATGAGATGTACGTTGGAGAAGGAGTTCTCTAATGGTACATGAGATGCAACTATTATATGTATCATATAGTTATCGAATTATTATGCAACCCTCGATGAACCAATGGTTGGAGATTCGATCGGGATATATGAGATGAAGGGACTTTACTGTATGTTAATTCTAACCGACTGGTTCTTGCAGGCACTATCAGTGATACCTAGGGAGTCATGGGGTGATGCTACAAAACGTTCTTACCATGATTCAATGGGTTTAATCAGAAAATAGTTTCTGACATTCTCATGATCAAATGTTGGTGCATGTAATGGGGCAAATTAGGGTAAGCCCGAATAAAGGATTATGTCTTGAATCACAAAGAGTTGTAAACCCACGGCTAGCTGTGTGAGGCCCGGGGCCGAAGAGGGCGGGGGGTGATCGCTGGTGCCATTAGTTGCACGGACAATGAGCGGCTCCTGGCAGGCTTCTAGGTGGAGGGAACATGAATGAACCGACCCACACGGGAATGAGAGGGATTCCGAGACTGTTCAATGTAATGGACTGTACAGTTGAAGAGGGCTTAAAAGATTTGATTTGTACTACTCATATCACGAAGGTGCATCTTCTTTTCGGTAGCTCATCACATAAAAACTCCAAAGTTAAGCGTGCTTGACTTGGGGCAATTTTGGGATGGTTGACTTCCTGGGAAGTTTCCAAGGGTGCGTGTAAGTGAGGACATAGGCACGCTGGAAAGACTCGTATTGATACACTGAGGACATTCGTCGAATCTTATACGTTACAGTTGGTATCAGAGCGGTGTTCCTGTAAAGGGTTATGCCTACTGCCAGTCGCAAGAAACTCTCGAAGTCACACCTCAAGTCTGTAAGTTTTAATTTTTGCATTATGTATGTAGTAAGCATTGAATCATGAATGCAGCATATCCATGTTTTGAGTTTAGATTTCGTGCGTCCTATGTCATTGATATCATGTTCATGCATAATGGGTTTACGTGTTGGGTAATTGATGGGACAGAATGCCTCCTAGACGTGTGGTTGATCGAGAAGCAAGGGAAGAGGATCGAGAGACCCGAAATGAGGAGAGAGCCAATCCTCCACCTCCACCGCAAGATATGCAAGCGCAGATGCTGGTAGGAATGACTCAATTCTTCGCACAGTTTGCGAGGAACCAGACTGCTGTAGGCCCCGAGGAGAGGCCTAGACTAGAGGCAGTATATGAGAGGTTCAGGAGCTCTTAGACAAGGAGTTTATCCGCCCTAGTTTCTCACCGTGGGGCGCACCAGTGCTCTTTGTGAAAAAGAAAGACAGAAGCATGAGACTGTGCATCGATTACCGTGAGCTGAACAAGGTAACGATCAAGAATAAGTACCCGTTGCCTAGAATCGAAGACTTGTTCGATCAGTTGCAGGGAGCTACCGTGTTCTCCAAGATAGATCTTCGATCAGGGTATCATCAGCTGAAAGTAAAGGATGCTGATGTCCACAAGACAGCTTTCAGGACCAGATATGGGCATTACGAGTTCTTGGTGATGCCATTTGGATTGACAAATGCTCCAGCAATTTTCATGGATCTCATGAACCTAGTATTTCAGCCGTTCCTCGATGAATTCGTCATAGTATTCATTGACGACATCCTTATATACTCGAAGAGCAATGAGGAGCACAGCCAGCACTTGAGGACAGTTTTACAGATTTTGCAGAGTCGCAAGTTATTTGCGAAGTTCAGTAAGTGCGAGTTTTGTTTGGAGAAAGTAGCATTTTTGGGGCATATAGTGTCTAGCAGTGGCATTGAAGTGGATCCAGCAAAATTAGCAGCCGTTAAGGATTGGGTTGAACCGAAGAATGCATCAGAAATCCGCAGCTTTTTGGGTTTAGCAGGTTACTACCGTAAGTTCATTCGTGGATTTTCGTCCATAGCAGTGCCACTCACTTCACTAACCAAGAAAAATGCCACATTTGTGTGGAGTGATGAATGTCAGAAGAGCTTCGATACGTTGAAGCAAGCTCTTATTTCTGCGCCGGTGCTAGCCATGCAATCAGGGCAAGGAGATTTCGTATTATATACCAATGCATCTAAGCTCGGGTTACGCGCAGTATTGATGCAGCAGGGTCGGGTCATATCTTATGGCTTCCAGGCAGTTGAAAGTGCACGAGAAGAACTACCCGACGCATGATCTTGAGTTAGCCGCCGTTGTCTTTGCACTGAAAATTTGGAGACACTACCTATATGGCGAGAAATGTCAGATTTTCACCGATCATAAGAGTCTCAACAATTTCTTCATGCAGAAAGAGCTGAATATGAGACAGAGACGGTGGTTAGAGCTGGTGAAGGATTACGACTACGAAATTAGCTACCATCCGGGAAAGGCTAATGTTGTCGCAAACGCATTGAGCAGGAAGGTGGCAGTTGTAGCGCAGTTGTCAGTGCAGAGACCTCTTCAGTCTGAGATTCAGAAGTTTGGTCTAGAGATTTATCGTTAGGGCAGAGCTCCTAGGCTGTCTAATCTGACAGTCAAATCTGATTCGCTAGACCGCATCCGGGCAGGACAATCTTCAGATGAGCAGCTACAGAAATGGAGACTGAAAGATGAGGCCAAGGGCAGTGTTCTTTACACAGTGTCAGATGGGATTGTGAGATACAGAGGTAGAATGTGGGTGCCTAGTGGTGAATCGATCAGACGGGAAATTTTGACAGAGGCACACGCATCTCCGTATTCTATCCATCCAGGAGGTACCAAGATGTATAAGGATCTCCAGATTTTGTATTGGTGGCCAGGGATGAAGAGAGACATCCGCCGATTTGTGTCAGAATGCCTCACTTGTCAGCAGGTGAAGGCAAAGCATCAGAGGCCAGCAGGGATGCTTAAGCCACTCCCGATCCTAGAGTGGAAATGGGAGAATATTACTATGGATTTTGTGGTTGGGTTGCCTAGATCAGTCAGAGGTTTTAATGCTATTTGGGTTATAGTGGACCGACTCACCAAGTCAGCGCATTTCTTGCCAGTGAAGACGACTTTCTCCATGACGCAGTATGCGAAGCTTTATATCAGGGAGATAGTCCATCTGCATGGATTCCCAGTTTCAATTGTTTCCGACAGGGACCCGAGATTCACATCGTCCTTCTGGAAGAGCTTACATGCAGCGATGGGGACAAAGTTGCTGTTCAGTACAGCTTTTCACCCGCAGACAGATGGCCAGTCTGAGCGAGTGATTCAGATTTTAGAGGACTTGTTGCGAGCGTGGATGATTTATTTTCAGGGAACTTGGGAGTCTAAGATACCTCTAGTGGAATTTACTTACAACAACAGCTTCCAATCATCAATAGGTATGGCTCCTTACGAGGCCTTATATGGAAGAAAGTGCAGATCACCAGTTCATTGGGACGAGTTCGGAGAAAGAGCGGAACTTGGACCAGAAATAGTTCAGCAGACTGCAGACGTGGTGGTCAAGATTCGTGATAGAATGAAGAACGCCCAGAGTCGTCAGAAGAGTTATGCTGATAAGAGGAGGAGAGATCTCGAATTTGCCGTTGGTGATCACGTTTTCGTCAAGATAGCACCTAAGAAGGGGGTGATGAGATTCGGGAAAAGAGGCAAGTTGAGTATGAGGTTCATTGGACCGTTTGAAATTTTGGACAGAGTTGGGACACTAGCCTATCGTGTTGTCCTTCCGCCAAATCTGGCCGGGGTACACAATGTGTTCCATGTCTCTATGCTGAGGAAGTATCTAGCCAATCCTTCGCATATTTTGAGTTATGAGCCGTTGCAGCTTGCTCCAGACCTATCGTATGAAGAGCGACCGATTCAAATTCTAGACAGACAGGAGCGCAGACTCCGGAACAAGGTGACTAAGCTAGTCAAAATCCAGTGGCTAAACCAATCAGTGGAGGAGGCCACTTGGGAGACAGAATCGGATATGAAGAGTCGCTACCCGGAGTTGTTCGGTAAGATTTAATTTCGAGGACGAAATTTTTATAAGTGGGGGAGGAACTGTAGTGCCCAAGAATCAATACACGTAAAACCCATGCATCTATTTAATTAATTTTAAATGAGTTTTAGCCATGCATAATTTACGAAAATGCATTATTTTAAATTATTCATGTTTTTGGTGATGCACGTTAAAATGTCTTTCAAGTTTCATGTTTCAGGCGATTATTCGATGCGGGACCGAGAAAAAGAGACCGGTGACGAGTTTGGCAAATTTTAAATGCGGTATTTTATTTTTAAGTTGAGGATGGGGTGTTTTAATTAATTTATTGAGTTGTTAGTATCTATAAAGCCTAATTTATGTATTTAGTGATTTAAGAATTTAAAACTTTTAAAATTAGCATGTTGTGTGTGTTATTTCAATTAAAGGAGAACGTTATAAAAATTAATGTGTATTTTACTTTAATTAGGGGAGAGTTAGTGTTTTAATTGATGACTAATTATTTAATTAAGCATAATTGACTCCCTTATTACTAAAACACGCACACACACACATACTTTTACACACACCTGTACACGACTAAACACACACACTCACTTCACATTGAGATTTTTATTATTTTTGTGAGAGAAAACCTAGGGTCCCTCAAGCTAGAGCAGCCGCCCCTTCCCTCTTCGATTTCCAGCAACTTTTCGTGTGTTTTCTTTGAGGATTTTAGTGCCCCGTTCGTCCTGGATCAAGCCTCGCTCCATTCCCGCGTCGGTATCGCTGTTTCGATAAAGTTTATCATCAAAAGGCACGTATAATCTCTCCTTTGCTGCGTCGATCATGTCATATTATGTGTTGCGTTGTTTTTATGCGTAAAATCATGTGTATGATGTTCGTAGTTTGAGCGATTAATTGATTGGATCGACTTTGAAGGAAAATTTTTAGATCTAAATCACGTTTTTATTGTTTTCTTAAAACTACGAATTTTCGGTCGAGATTTTGAGAAAACTTTCAACGCAAAAAACGTAGAGCTTTTTGATACCTTCGATTTGATATATAATTCAAAATTTTTGGACAAAAATTGAGGGAGTTATGGCGTTTTTCGTGGGACTGCTCAAACTGCGTTTTCAGAAATTTTATGATATTGATGTGTTCTTGAAGTTTTTGTGTTGCAGGCTTCGTTGGAAATCAACGGGTGATTGTTGCTGCATATAGATATATTGGTAATGATGTTTGGAGTATTTTTGAGGTTACGTTTCATGTCGTTAGGCACTTGAACTAGTGGGGAGTTGTAGAAAATCGATTTGATGTCAATTGCCGTATTTTGTGTTGCATTGGGTAGTAGAGGGGACGTCGTGTTTTGAGGCGTTTGTACGAGTTTTGGTGCAATGTTATGGTGTCCTAAGAAGAGTCTTAAGGTGTTGAATCACATCCTTTAAGTGTCAAATTGGGTGAATAGACATTGCATAAGTTTTCTCGCAGGTGCAGAAAAATCGAGGACACACGGACCTGCACACGGACCATGACACGGGGTCCGTTCCTTTGTTCCCTCCTTAGTGCCAAGAAACCGAGAGTACACGGACCTTGACACGGACCCAGACTCGGGGTCCGTGCCCTTCCTTTTCTTCACGACACATTTTACAGTATGTATACGGACCTGTACACGGACCAAGGCACGGGGTCTGTGTACTGCTTATTTTGGGAAAAATATTGATGTATGCTTTGAGGTTTGATGTCTTGGTTTAGTGCATTGATTGGCATGGTCGAGTCATGGGAATTTTAGCATGCCCTAAGTAAGCGATTGAGCTTAGGTATAGGCATGATGATTACGTCTAAGTCACGCAAGTTAAACTTTTGAGCTCATGTTAGCATGTTGCAGCAACGGCCCCAAACGAGATCCAACGAATCCCTCAACGCCAAGTAAGTATGATGACGTGCAAAAAAAAACATTTTAAAGTTTTGAGATATGCTAATTGCTTTGTGACCAAATTTATGAATGGGTTTGGAAGTCGGTGAACGTGGCCGAGGACCTCTCCGCCCCGTTAAACTTATGAACAGGGATCTTATGTATGCGGCAGTGGATACGTCCCTGTCAGCCCAGTACTGTGGTGTGTCTGATCAGGCTTATTATGTTATGAATCACTTACTTTGAAACATGCCTCTACACAAAATTATTCTTTATACGCTCAAGTTTATGTTACGATAATGTTTAAGAAAATCTCATGTTGATGGCACGTCTAAGTTAAGCTCACAATGTTCAAGTTTCAAGCATGTTAAATTCAAGTTCAAGTATGTATGTTCTATTTTTAAAGTTGCATGCGGTTTTATTATGTCGTACTCGCTATTTCCCAGTTTATACGTGTTGAGTCTTTAGACTCACTAGACTTGATCGATGCAGGTGAGTATGTTGATGAGGAGACAGGAGGTGGCGACCACGGGGCAGACTTGGACTGAGCGGGAGGCTAACCCGAGGACCGCAATGTTTATGTTTTTATGCAAATGTTAATTTACTCTGATTTCATGTTTTGAGGGAAACACTTTGAGCAAATTTAATTGAAGTTATTTTGAGCAACCATGTCTTATGGGGGACTTGGTTGAGATATTTTATAGCAAACTTTGAAGGTTATGTTATGTTTAAGAAAATTTTAAATTTTTCCGCAAATTTTGAACGATAAAAGTACGGTATGCTACAGTTGGTATCAGAGCCGACCTCTCTTAGTACGGTGTGGTTCGGGGACGAACCAAGCGGAAGTTGGTGGGCAAGTGAGGCCCGGGGCCGAAGAGGGCGGGGGGTGATCGCCGGTGCCATCAGTTGCATGGACAATGAGCGGCTCCTGGCAGGCTTCTAGGTGGAGGGAACATGAATGAACCGACCCACACGAGAATGAGTGGGATTCCGAGAATGTTCAATGTAATGGACTGTACAGTTGAAGAGGGCTTAAAAGATTTGATTTGTACTACTCATATCACGAAGGTGCATCTTCTTTTCGGTAGCTCATCACATAAAAACTCCAAAGTTAAGCGTGATTGACTTGGGGCAATTTTGGGATGGGTGACTTCCTGGGAAGTTTCCCAGGGTGCGTGTGAGTGAGGACATAAGCACGCTGGAAAGACTCGTCTTGATACAGTGAGGACAATCGTCGAATCTTAGACGTTACAAGTTGTATCCCTGAACCATTGAGGGTCACACATGCACTGGATCATTTGTTCCTGTTGAAAGAATAAATTCAAGAAGTAGAATTTATATTATGATATAGTAAATTCAAAGAGTTGAATTTATGATAATTGAATATTGAGAAAAATAAATTCAATGAGTTGAATTTGTGATATAGTAAATTCAAGAAGTTGAACTTATGAATTTATAAAATTTGGAAAGAATAAATTCAAGGAGTTGAATTTATAAATTTTGAGAATTTAATTTATTAAACTCAAAAGTTTATCCGTTGTCGTAGGCCTTTAAAAATTGTTATAACTGAGGGTGTTGTTGAAAGTTCGTTCAACGACAACGGTTTTTATCCGTTGTTGTAGCACAATTTGCGATGGTTTTTCATAATCCGTCGCTAAAGTTACAGATGGAATTCAACACAAAACGTCGCTAATTCTGTCGCTAATATTAGCGACGGTTTCCCATCAAGTCCGTCGCAACTTTTAGCGACAGTTTTTTAATGATGTTTGTCGCTAGTAAAAACCGTCGCTAAATTTTGACGACGGTTTTAATTAAAACCGTCGCTAATTTAAATTTAGCGGACAGTTATAGCAAAACCGTCGCTAAATATAGCAACAATTTAAAAAAACCGTTGTCGTTTGTCTAAAAAACACGCTAATGCAAGTCCAACATACTAAATAATTAAAGTTATTAATGAACTTTGATTAATCAATTAAACTAGTTGGACTAGTCCAATTAATTAATCAAGTCAATTAATGTTAATTAAGAGGCCCAAATTTTGTATTATGGCAATTAGGTCATAGAGGTTTTATTTTAAGTATGAGACTTAAATCATAGCCTCCACTATTTCGATTTTGTGTGACTTTCTTTTCCGAAAATCACAACCATAATCCTCCAAATATTTAGTTTACTTAATTACTTAAATTAATTAAGTAAATGATGATTAAAGAAATATTAATATTTCTTTATTCATATTGCATTAAAAACTTGCTTGGGATTTGGCAAGAAACTTTCGGCTCTTCCATGGAGCTCTCGAAAAATCGATTCTCAAAAACAAGAAAAAATTGGCCACTCCATGTTTGAGAGTTGTGCTAGTTTTAGTGTTCTATCTGTACGAAAAATATCTTCTAATTTACTAGTACAAGTTAGAAGAGGAACAATTAATCCGGTCATGGACATAATTCGGAGATCGAAGAATGTTCGTAGGGATTTACAACAAGAGATACGTCCGCTAATATCGGAGTAGTTGGAGCCAAGTGAAAATTTCACTAAAGGTAAAATTTTCGAACTCCCTATGAATGCTTATTTATTAAAAACCATACGAGTGCTCAAACAATATCTTTAATATCAAGATCTAAAATTTTTAAAACTTTCACTGCGTTTTGGGCACGAGAAAATCGAGATCCAACACTTGGAATAGGAAGAAGAGGTGGCATAGTGATAAACCATGGAAGAATAAGGATATAAACATTTATTTTTTGAGGAAAAACCTTTTTTGGATCAGCATCTTTCATATAATTTGCAGCTTAGTATCATTATGATTTGTTGGAAATGGCTCTACACCAGTTGCCTTTGGTGCTAGAGGGCTTGAAACTTGTTTTGTCTTTGTTGTGCATGGTTTCTTAACCAATGGAGGAGGAATGTTCTCGGCAGCTTCTTAATTACTTGATTTTAGTACCAACTTCTTTTTTGTCTTGGGTGCTGGTGCCTTACTGCCATTTGTTTTACAAGTCGGATTCTTGGAAATCTCTTCTCCAATATCCTTCTTAACCTTCAACAAGGCAGATGGAGAGATGTTCAGGCCTAGGGATGTAAACGATCCTAACCAAACCAAACAGTATCAGGCTTGAGCTTGATTCGTTTAAGATTGTTTGAGGCTTGTGCTCGATTCGAGCTTTTATTATCATGCTCGAGCTTGGTTTGTCTTGAAATTACCAAGCTCGGGCTCGGCTCGTTAAAAGCTCGTTTAGCATGTTAATCAAGTGTAACGCCCCAGATTCGACGACTGTCCTCACTGTATCAAGACGAGTCTTTCCAGCGTGCTTATGTCCTCACTCACACGCACCGTAGGAAACTTCCCAGGAGATCACCCATCCCAAAATTGCCCCAAATCAAGCACGCTTAACTTTGGAGTTTTTATGTGATGAGCTACCGAAAAGAAGATGCACCTTCGTGATATGAGTAGTACAAATCAAATCTTTTAAGCCCTCTTCAACTGTACAGTCCATTACATTGAACAATCGTCGAATCTGGGGCGTTACATAAAGCCAGGCTCGAGCTTGATTAATTAATAGCTCATTTAGCATGCTTAACAAGCCTGGCTTGAGTTCGGCTCGTTTTCAAGCTCGTAAGCATAAAATTGAGCTCGAGTTTGAGCTTTATTGGAGCTTGTTAAAAATTAAATATATCTATAAACTATTTTTAAATCAGACATAAAAATATAAATTCATTCATAAATAACCAAAAAGACACAAATAAGAGCTAAAAAACATAAATCAATATATTATTGAACATTCCAAAATAATACATCTAGAATATTCATCATACACTGATATCACCATATAAATATAAATGAAATAATTTCACCCCTTTAATAGTTCAACTAAGTCTGGTGAGAAAGTAGAGAGGACGTCAAAGAATCCATTAAAATCAGGAATTACAAAATCATCTCCAATAACAACTAGTCAAGTATCCTGCAAAGTTCATAATAACATTAGTACTAATATTTTATTTGTCTTGTGTTCAATTCCATCCATTGACATTAGTACTAATATTTTTATTTGTCAACTCAACAAATGAGTCAAACTCAAGCTTACGAGCCACCTAAACGAGTCGAGCTCAAGCTCGCGAGCCTATTATCAAACATGTTTGCAAGCTCGCGAGCCTAATATCTTTAGGCTTGAGCTTGGTTTAATTAATTTTTTTAGCTTGATCTTGGCTTGATATGATTAACAAACGAACTCAAATGAGCTTTTTATCGAACCGAGCTTCGAATAGCTCGCAAACGGTTTGGTTCATTTACATCCCTATTCAGGCCTGTTCCTTGGGCCTCGGAGTGAACATGTTGCGTGCATTCAAAGTCTTGAACTTGTGGAGGGTAACTAGATAACTTAGACCGACACTGACATCCTCGAATAGTCAGCTAATAGGAATTGAAAACCCATGAGATGATTTTTTGATGTTATAATTACTTTATGAAACTAGAATAGAATAACTGACCAGTTAATCTTTATTTCCGCAGTAAAAGCAGCCATTATCATGAACTTCTCAGTGGTGTAGGCGTAATATGATCCAGCTTTTTCCAATAAGGATTTGGCAACCACGTCAGCTAACAACTTATACTCCATCTTTTGTTCTTTGTTCTCCAAATGTCCTGATGGGCTTTCCAGAATTAGAAAATTGCATCTTTATATCTTCAATGGTAGAGGAAAAGATAGATGAGAAATCAATAAGCACTTCAGTCAACAGTTGGAACCAGGTGGCAAAGAAGGCTTCATCAATGAGTAGTGTATGCTCATTTAAAGGAATGATCACCTCTCCCTAAGCAGAAATAGAGCCTTTGAAGTAGAAGGTCTTGAGTTTTGGAACACAGATGTCTAGAGATGAACTGATAAATGTTTTGAGCCCAGATGACTCCAGGAGTTTAAAAACTTTGGCGATGTCAGCATAGTTCAGTGAGAAGATGGATAGAAATGTAAGAAAGAGCGGTCATTTCTACAAATTGTTGAAGTGAAGTTAGAAGCTTTTGAGAGAAGAAAACAAAATGGTGCATATAGTTTGAGAGTTTGAAAGTCGGGGAAAGCAAGTACAACTGATAATGTGCAACCTTTAAGTTGGCAGACAAACAAGACACCATTCAAAATGTCCGCTAAATATTTTGAAAATTTTAAAAATACAGACGTTATTTAACCAATCTATTAATTAAAATGAATTAGATGAAAACATTAAAGAATTTAAAATTTAATAGCCGTGTTTAAAGAATTTTCAATGTTGGTTGTCTTTGAATGATTAATTAATGGAAATTCAATCAAACCATTGCTAGATGATAAGGTCAGCCATCCAACCGATAATTTCCTTATAAGCAAGGCTTTCTAGAACATCATTCCCCTTAACATATGCATAACTAAGAAAAAATCAATAAGTTCTAGAATATTTCTAAATTAAAAAAGTTAGCTTCGACGCGTGATTTGTAAATATATCAATGACCTATTGCTCTGTGGACACATACTATAGTACAATATGTTTTTTTATCACATGATCTCGGATGAAATGATGTTTGATGTCTATGTGCTTTGTCCGAGAGTGCAATACTGGATTGTACACAATAGCAATTGCACTTGTATTGTCACAGAGGATCGGAGACTCTTTTGCTTCAACTCCAAAATCCCTAAGTTGTTGTTCAATCCCTAATAGCTTAGAACAACATCTCCCACCAGCTAGTATTCAGCTTCAACAGTAGATGTAGCAATTGAGGTCTCTTTTTTGCTAAACAATTAAATCAATCGATCTTCGAGAAATTAGAAACATCCACTTGTATTTTTTATGTCTAGCTTATATCCTGCATATCATCTAAATATCCAACTAAATTAAAAGTAGAATCTTTGGGATACTTGAGACCTACATTTTAAGTTCTTTTCAAATATTTAAGTATTCCTTTAGTAGCTAAATAATGTTATTGCTTGGGATGAGATTTAAAACATACAAACATACAAACACGAAACATAATATCATGTCAGCTACTAGTTATGTATAATGAAGAACCAATAAGATCTCAAAACATTGTTACTTCGACTGAGATTCTCCCTTCGTATTTCTCAAGCTTAGCTAATGAGCTCATACAGATAATTGCCACAAAGCATGTTTACATGCAAAATATTTTCAGCAAATATTTGGTGTATTTGGATTGATTTATGAAGATTCCAGAGTCTAGCTGTTTCACTTTCAGTCCCAAAAAGAGAGTTAATTCACCCATCATACTAATTCCATATTTTTCATGCATCAGTTTGACAAATTACTTACAAACTTTTGAATTAGTAGATCCAAAATTTATATCATCAACATATATTTGAACTAATAAAGTATGATCATTCTTACTGAGAGTAAAAAAAGTTCATTCAATTGACCCAACAATGACATCATTATCAACTAAGTGAGTGTCATAACAAGTTCGTGGTGCTTACTTTGAACCATATAAAGTCTTTTTCAAATTTAAACACATGATCTGGTAAAGTTTGAATAACAAAACCTAGAGGTTGTTCCACATTTACTTCTTCTTGTAGTAGGATATTAAATAATGCACTCTTGACACAAAACTAAAATACCTTGAAGTTATTTAGGCAACACATTCAAGTAAAATTTTAATAGACTCTAGTCGAGCTACTGGTGCGAAAGTTTCATCGAAGTCTGTGACTTCTTCTTGCCTAAACCTTGCATAACCAGTCGGGCTTTATTTCTAATTACAGTTCTTTCCTCGTTTAATTTATTTTTGTAGATCCACCAAGTTCCTATGACTGACTGATGGTTAGGTTTGTGAACTAATCACCATACCTTATTTATTTCAAATTTTCTTAATTCATCCTACATTTTCTTCTATCCAGCTGTTACCCCATAAGTGCTTCATCAATCTTCATAGGCTCTAAGTGGGAAACAAAACTAGCATGCACATATTCACTCAAAATTTTTTGTCTAGTTCTAAGAGTTGCAAAAGAATTATCGATTACTCACTATGGTGGACGAGTTTTGCTTCATTTTTATCATGTCCCTGTGAAAAGGCTGCTATCAGCATTGTTCTGAGAATGGTCAGTTGGGTTCCCTTCAGTTGAGGATTCATCAGCAAAGATATTATTAGTTTGATTGACATCAACTGGGTTGAGATTAGTTTGGTTATCAATAGATTAGAAAGGTTATTTTGGTAATCAATAAGCTCAGTTTCATCAAAGACAACATGTATAGTTTTCTCTACATTCAATATCTTTTAATTAAACACTCAGAAAGCCTTATTGACCGAAGAATAACCCAGAAAAATACCAACATCAGACTTAGCATCAAAAGAAGATAGCTTATTTTTTTCCCATTATTATGAATGTAACCCTTGCATCCAAATGCATGAAAGTAAGACACTTTAGGTTTTTGATTATTCTAGATTTCTTATTGAGTTTTTACAGCTTTCTTATTAATCATAGTTCTGTTCTATTAGAAACTAGCAGTGTTTATTGCTCCAGCCCAAAATCGTTGAAAAATTCCAGAATCAGCTAGCGTTATTCTAGCAGCTTCCTTAAAGGTTCAATTCCTTCTCTCAGCCACACTGTCCTGATGTGGGGTTCTAGCTGGTGAAAACTCATCCCTGACTCCTTGATCCTCTAGATAATAATCGATAATTTAATTAGTAAACTCAATGCCACGATTACTTCAAATCATGTCTATTCAACAAGATATCTAATTTTGAATACGTTTTAGAAATTTGATCAGCTGGGTACTAGCATGATCCTTACCACTTAGGAAAATTACCCAAGTGAATTTAGAAAAATTATCAATAAACCAGGGTGTATTTCATTCCCCCTAAGCTTAGTAGTAATATGGTCTAAAAAGGTAACAATCATGAGCTATCCCGATCTTGCGGTCCCACATGGTGCCTTATTCCTCACGGGCTTTCCTATGCACCGTGACTCAAAGAATATCCCATCCCTAGCAATGGTTTCTTTTGCCTACCCCATCACTCGAACCTAAGATCTCCAAGAAAACTACTTATATTTATGATTGCTAGGGGAGTCGAAAGAAACCATTGTTAGAGATGGGATATTCTCTGAGTAACGGTGCATGAAAAAGTCCGTGATGGCCAAGGCCCCATGTGGGACACCAAGATTGGGATAGCTCATGGTCATTATAGAAGAGATCCATGTGCAATAGTTATAAGCATCAAGAGGTTAATTTAATCCCTTTGTTTTTAAAGCTAGACCTGACTTGCTTGCATAACTGACAAGCTGAACATAACTTATTCTTCACAAATTTGATTTTAGGCATAGCAATAACCAATCTTGTTTATGTATATTGTTGATAGATTTAAAGTTCAAATGATTAAGACTTTTATGCCACAACCAATTTTTATCATGATTAACTTCCACAATGCAAGTAGGAGAAGCAAGATAATTACTATTCCAGTCAATCTCATAAATATTACCATTTTTAATTCCTGTCAGCAAAGTTTTTATTAAATCACACAACTATTCTTTTGAAATTCAACTAAGTAACAATAGTCACATAATTGACTGATACTAATCAAATTATAAAACATTTTTTCAATAAGAAATATATCATTAATAGCAATATTTTTGTGAGTAATATTACCATACCCATGGTATTACCCTTTTCATTGTCACCAAAAGTGATCTCAGGTTCCTCAAACTTGATTAAATCAGTCATCAGTTGGGCTCGACCGGCCATGTGCCTTGAAAAACCACTGTCCAGATACCAAACTGATTCTCAAAACTTCTTTACTCTTTACCTGCGGACACAAGCATGATTAGCTGGAACCCAATTCTATTTGAGTCCAAAGTAGATTAGTCATTTTGGAACCTACAGTTGGATCAGCCTAACTAACCGACCACTGTGTTTGTTCACAAAAGATCTTGCAAAAACATTCCTATGTTGTGATCTGTGTGTGTTACTTACTATGTTATTTCACCTTCTTTTCTTATTGTTCAGCGTGTATCTTTTCTGAACAGACTTGTTGTTAAAGTATCAGTAATTCTTACCCTTCATTTAATTTTACCCCGTCAAATTTGATATGTGTAATGCCCAGGATTTGCTACGTTATTAATCTGAAATGATTTGTTGATTAATTGATGTGATTATAGATGGAACGGATTAGATCGGGATAGGCGGAAAGGAGATTTGAATTATGTGTGAGGATGGGGCCTCGCGCATATGCGCGTTCATGCCGGCCGCATATGCGCGGAGTGGGCAGAGCACCTCGCGCATATGCGCGACATGAATCCGCGCATGTGCGCGAGGGTACCCTAGAGTTGTGAAGAATGGAAAAGGGCCTCGCGCATATGCGCCGAGTGAGGGCGCGCATATGCGCGAGTCACCGTGATGCTACGCACCGAGACATTATGTCTCGCGCATATGCGCAAAAGAGGGTCACGCATATGCGCGAGACGTGCAGTTTGAAGAAATGTGCCACATGGCTTTGGCATGCAAATATATACGTACAAATCTTTCATTCCTCCCTCAGAATCAGCAAGAGTCGAGAAATTGTTGCCAGAAATCCTTACGCCTTTTATTTTTGGAATTTTAAGTTTGTGAAAGATCCGCCCGTCCGATTTTGAATCCGACTTCAGTACTGTGCTCCTATCAACACAGGCTACAATTGGACGTAAGTTTTGTTAAGATTTGGAATTATGATATTACCAGAACTGAATATGATTCATATATGATGTTCTTGATATGTTAGACATCGTAGAATCGAAGTCAGATTGAGAAACAGATTGATTATGGAATTGTTATGATTTTTCAGAATATATTGATTGATATTGGACAGATTTGGATTATGGATTGACTACAGATTGTGTTGGATATCAGTTATGGATTGTAATTATTATCTGTTGATATGGTATTGACGGGGATATTCAGATTGTTTCGTTATGCCGTTGATTTTGAATTGAATCCAGATTGATCAAATTGGTGTTGATTTGAGCAGTATATTGATATTGTACTCTTTGATATTGTCTTTGTCAGATTGAGTGTTGACAGACTTTGAATTCCAGACTGGAGCGTTGTCTGAACTGCAATAAAAGAAAGGTATAAGTCAATGTGGTACCGGGAGAACGACTCGAGTAGGATATACTTGAGTTTCCCTAAATCACATACTTATTGTTATTATTTACATTGATTTGAATTGATATGCTTGTTCTACTGATTTATAGAAGCATGTATTGGATGAGTATTAGACAAGTGATCTTGTGACATAAGTGCCGATAGTGATGGAATCGTCACTGGCACATTGCACATTGTCACAAGATAGTGAATTGGCGATAGTGCCTCAGTCTGTGACGGATAGGTCAAGACACCGGATGTTTGGTTATATTGATTGAATAGAATTGGAGTTTCTTCTATTACTGAATTCGATATAGGAATGCCAACGTCTGGAAATCGGGATCCCTAGACTAGGATTGAGTCTAGTCTGAGCCGTGGAGTCACGAGTATGATTTACGATTTCATATTGATTATGTTTCAGATTTGATACATGTCACTGATATTTGTTACATGCTCTTACATTGTTCATATGATTGCATGTTCGTTGATTTATACTGGGATTATATTCTCACCGAAGTTATCCGGCTGTTGTCATGTTTGTATGTGTGCATGGCAACAGGTGGGACCGGTTCAGGGTTGAGGAGATGAAGAGAGATCGTGATTAGAGTGGAGACTACGGACTTGATTGAGATAAGGTTTGAACACTTGATTTGTAGTCGTTAAACCTTAGTTTGAATGATTGTATATAGTACAAGACTTGTACTTTAATACTGACATGTATATTAGGATATATTTCATTACGTTCCGCATGTAATAATGTATTTTAAAAAGAAAAAAAAAATTAGACCCTATTTATTATAATTGATTAAATTATCCCAAATGATGATTAAGAGAATGATTAGCGTCCGGGTCCCCACAATATGTGTCCATACCAGTTACGATAAGTGTACTCATTTTTAGGTACATAGAAAATACCAAAATCTCTGCCTTTGTTTTTCAATTCAACATTTTTCTCAACTTGAGAGAAATGCTCCTGATATTCATATATCGTACAAGACCTAACAAGAACAATCATTTTAGTCTAGCCTTTGTCTAGATATGTTTGATCATTTTGTTAGTTGGGAGGCTATCATTACTACCAAAGCCTCTTGGGAGTTTTTGTAATTCCAACAGTATCTTCAAATTAAAAAAAAAATTGTTCCAGATTTTGATCATCTCAGATAATTTTTTGTTTCAGAGAGCACTGCTGATGCTCAAATTGTACTATTTCATTCTCAATTTTAAGATTAGCAATTTTTGCCTTTATATTTATACTTAGTCCAAATGTTCCAAGTTAAGCTCAGTATTCTTATCAATAAGATTTATATGCTTAGATTTAACTTTCTCGGATGATTGAGAAAGTCTTTAATACTCACTGGCCATGTTGTTACGTCCAAAAGCCAATCTACTTAAACCACATGCATGCAAACGATTTAAATTGCTTACTTGATTTGTTTAATTTATTTTAAATGCTTACATGATGCATATTATATGGTTAAGAGTCTAATTGCATGATTTTTATGAAAACTATAGATTTTACCCAAATATTCGATCATAGGATGGGGAAAGAAGATCGGGGACGACCAAGATGAAATAAATATTTTTCAATAAATATTTTCAAGGCTTATTAAAATGATTAAATATGATTATATTTTTCTAAAAATGGTATAGTTCAAATTATTTTTCGAGGCGAACTTGATTTTATCTGAGAAGTCGGTTTTGGGTAAACGAGAGACTTTTAAAAATCAAAATTATTATTTTTGAAAATTAATTTTTATAAAATTTTATTTTTCAATTAAATTTGTGTTATTGGGCATAATTTACCTAGGATTAGTAGGCCCAATTACTCTTAAACCCAAGGCCCAAAACCTAAGCCCACTAACATGCAAATTAAAATTTATAAAAAAATATTCCTAGGTCTTTTGTACATCATATCAGCCGAAATCACACACACACAACACACACAATTTTTTAAAACTTTGAGGAGGAGAAAACTAGGAGTCTTCATCGTCCGTTTGTTCTTCTTCTCACTCCACGCCAACGATCGTATATTCGAGCGTTCTAAAACGCAAAGCACGTTTCTAAATTCTTTTGACGCATCATTCAATCCTTATTATGCTTGTTTTAATTATTTTTGCATGAAAAATATTGAAGCATGATTCGTTTAACGATAGGGTAGATATTTTAAACGTAGTGACGATTTTACGCTTGTTTGAAAAACGTTATTATTTCCAAGGGATTGGTTGCCAATGTAGGATGTTTAATGAGTGGAACGTTGATGATTTAAGGTGGAAACGAAGGCTAGAATCGAGTTGGCTAAGGAAAAAGAGTCCTAGGGTTTTGAATGGTTCCCACATGAATTAAGCTAGTGGCTCGGTGCATGGCTACGAGTGGCTCAGTCAGGGCATGGCTAGGGGTTGGGCTAGACGTGGTCAAGGGTTGGTAAGAGTCCTAGCATGGCTAGGAATCAAGTAGAGCGGCTAGGTTAGTGTCCACGTGAACTAGGACTCTTCGACATGCGTGCTTGGTGGAGCTATGGGCAAGGGGGCCTATGGCTCGGTTGGAGGTTGGCTACGGTTGGTCAGTAGGGTCCAGTAGAGTCGTAGTTGGGTTCCTGGGCTGCTGGTTCACGGTCGGTCAAAGAAAAGGAAAAAAAAGAAGAAGAAAAAGAGGGCCCGACGTAAGAAGATTGCACAGGGACTTCTCGTGTTGGCTGGGGGCTCGTGCTTGGTCCTGGGGGAGTCCAGGAGGGTCAAGGTTAGGTCTGGTCCTAGGTGGCTCTGTGGTGGCTAAATGGATTTGGGCCGTGGCTCGTTGGGGGCAAGCTAAGGTTTAGATTTTTGAGTTTAATGGGAAAGAGTTCAAACCATGGTCCACGGGGGTTGATTCATGGTTCACGAGGGTAGTTTAGCTATAAAAAGTTTGTGTTTAAAGTTTGGGAAAAAAATAATAAAATTAGGTTTAATTCGGAATTAAAACGCTTTAAGAATTATTAATTAAGGAATTAAATCAAAAAGCCCGAGTTTACGTTAAATAAAAATATTAAAAATTTAGTTTAAGCTTAAATAATTATTTGGGATTGTCTCGAGTCAATAAAAGTGAGAAAAACTCAAAATCAAGAATTTTAGGGTGCAGGGGAAAAACAGTCATTTTACACCTAGGTAGTGCAAAAAGGGTTGGCAGTGTCCTGAGGGATCATAACACATGTTAAATGATATTCTATAAAGTTTAAGATGAAATTATGAGAATTTATGATTTATGATAAAGATGTGCATTTTTACTGTTAAAAATGTCATTTTTCGAATGTGGAAAGGACACGATATTTTACGATTAAAAAGAAAATGAAAAATATTTTGAAGGATGTGAATTGACTTTGACAAAAAAGATATGATATATGATTTTTGGGAATATCGTAAGGGAGAAGGCCTAGAGGGAGCCCGTTTACAAGAGAAGGCCCCAGAAGGAGCCCAACGATCGTATTTCCATTTTACATCGGTGCCTATTGCCCATCCCCATGCGCAATGGTGAGCTAAGACTGATCAGTCGACCAGAAGATAAAGCTAGTCACTTTCAAGGATAAAACTTCACCCAAAGTTATAAATAATTGAAAGATTTACGATTTATGATTTATTTATGTTTACAAGTTTATTTTAAATAAAATTTTTATTTTAATGCATGTTCCTGTATATGCATTTTTTGTTACTACTGTTTAGAACGTGCTGATTCATTAGACTCACTTGGTTTGAATGCTGCAGGTGATGATGTTATTGAGGGAGGCGCTGTCGTTTGAGTGGATCGAGTCCGGCAGTACACTTTCGAGAGATTTTATTTTCCGCATTAGTTTGATAGTAAAAGTTTTAAATATTGTTAATGATTTATTAGAGATTTTTATGCTTTATTTTGAAGTTAATTTGGATCATGTTAAAAAGGTGGAAGTTGGATTTTTGTTAATTGATGATTTAGAGATTTTATGCACTTAAAATTTTAAATGTAAAATTAAGCTTTTGGCTATGAAAATTTTGAGTTATTTAATTGTAAAGTTCAAATGTTATGTGTTTTTTTTAAAAAAATTAGTAGGATTTAAAGTTAAAAAGTAGTGGACGTTTCACATGTCATATAGTCCTATGAAAAGATCTTCTCATGTAAATTCAATAGAATTAAAATCAAATACCTCCTCACCGATTGACTCCAATTATGCATCTACCATGATAAACTAACTTCTTCCTCATCACTGCTACTATTCGAACTATCTGATTTAGATGATCCAAATGTTTCTTTATTTGGAACCCGCAAGTGTACGGTGTCAGGTTCAGTACTGGGTGGAGCACGGATGTCTATCCCACATGGAGTGAAATTTAATTATACATTAATTACCACAATTAAAATAATCAAACTTTATTTAGAAAATTCACTATACTTTTTGTTGTTAAATATGAACTAAAATTAATGAAAGGGCGCAAACATTTTAAAATCAGTGAGAATAGGAATTTAGAGATACGATTTCACTTGGTCTTAACTATATTAAATTATCATTGACATCAATATTTATAACCCAAGAATTCTCAATTATTTCTACTACCTTTCCCAAGTGGTGCGTAGAAATCAATTATCTAAGTCAATTTCAATTTCCCAATCAAAAATCAAACAATAAGTAATTTCAATTGCACAATAATTCTTTTAATGTATTCATTGGAGTTATAGGCCTTCCGAGCTCTATAAACACCAGTGATATATTTTTCTATAGTCCTATTAAAAATTCCCTCTCCCGAGTGATAGATCTCAAATAAATATGACAATTCAATTATTGATCAAGTAGTTGGACGCAATAAAATCCGGAAAATATAAACACACAAGAAGAACTTTGCATATAACAATAAAAAATTAATAAATAAAGATTCGACCAAGCTACTCGTCCTCTAGATTAAAGAAATTAGTTCATAACGGAGAAACGATAAAATAAATTCATGTTTTCTGACATCACTAATAGACTAAAATTAAGTGAAAAGAAGGGAAGAAGAATCGAATCAGAATTGTGACTCCTTCATCGGTAGATGCGCTTTTCGTCTTCGTTCTTCGTTCTTCGTTCTCGTTCTCTAGATTTTTTTGTTTGTGACTACGGCTCTCCCCCTTTTGCTTTTCGTGGCTATGGTTTAAATTATTATAAGTGCGTGAATAGTTTCAAAAGCCCAAGAAACGACCGCAAAATTTTGCGTTTCTTGCTGCGTGTTACTGCTTTCTGCAGCTGTGGGCGCGGGTTTTTGCACAGCCGCGTTCGTGCTACTTTTCACGAAATAATTTTTTTCCTCTTGCGCTTCCTCTGCTTTTGGAACGACCCTTACATTTTATTTTGAAATTCTACTAAATTTTTTTTATATCCATTAATTTGAAAACAAACAATTGAAAATAGCTTTAGATTTCCATAAATCAAAATATTTAACAATTTAAATCTCAAGTGCATAGAATCCCTAAAATCATCACTTACCAAAATTTAATTTCTACCTTTAACATGATCAAAATTAACTTCAAAATAGAGCATAAAATCTCCAATAAAATCCTTAACAAAATCTTTTAAACTTTGTCTAGCAATCTAGTGCGGAAAATAAAGTCATTCGGGAGTGTACTGCTGTATTCGATCCACTCAAGCGTCAACGCCTCCCTAAATATCATCACCTGCAGCATTCAAATCTAGTGAGTCTAATGACTCAGAACGTTCTAAACATGACTAACAAGTAATACATTTACAACCACATGCATTGAAATCATACAAGTTTCAGTCATAATGTCAACTCTAAGTGAATCTCCACTAGGAACACATAGTCGATCTCGATACTTAACAATGCCATCCTCGACTGAATATAACATGCTTCCCCTCGATTCATCTCGTTGTCTCCATTTCTGTATTTGCTCACCATCAGACTATCCGGCTCGATACCTATCTCGTAGAGTAGACTGTAGTGTCAAAGTTGCGAGATTAGGGGCCTCTCCCCTAGCATAAACTTCAAGATCAAATCGCTGAATTTCAAATTGCAGAGGCTTCTGTACTGATAAATGTGACAAGACTTTCCCCTTTCTACTCAAATCATCTGCAACTACATTAGCTTTTCCGGGATGGTTTTTAATGTCACAATCGTAGTCCTTAACAAGCTCTAGCTACCATTTTTGTCTCATATTAAAGTCCTTTTGGGTGAAGAAATATTTAAGGCTTTTATGGTCCGTGAATATTTTGCATTTCTCACCATACAAGTAGTGCCTCCAAATTTTCAACGCAAATAATACTGATGCTTGCTCAAGATCATGTGTCCTATAATTCTTTTAATGTACTTTCAACTGTCTTGACGCATACGCTATGACCCTCTCATGCTGCATAAGAACTGCTCCCAATCCTAGCTTCGAAGCGTCGTCATACAACACATATTCCCCTTGTTCTGTTGGCATCGCTAGTACTAGCGTGGTAGTGAGTGCTTGCTTCAACTGATCTAAACTCTTTTGACATTCTGTTCCCCATTAAAATTTTGCATTCTTTTTCGTCAAAGATGTCAAGGGTACTGCAATGGACGAGAAACTCTTGATGAATTTACGATAATAACCGGCTAAACCCAAGAAACTACGTATTTTCATCACACTTTTAGGCACTGGCTACTGCTTGACTGACTCGACCTTAGATGGGTCGACTTCTACTCCTTCTTTAGACACAATGTGGCCTAAAAATGCCACCCTATCTAGCCAAAACTTGCATTTGCTTTATTTTTCATATAATTTCCGCTCTCGTAGAACTTGCAAGGTCGTCCTCAAGTGCTGATCATGCTCATCACGGCTCGTGGAGTAGATCAAGATATCTTCAATAAAAACAATAATGAACTGATCGAGATACGATTGAAATACGTGATTCATGAGATCCATGAAGATCGCTAGGGCGTTAGTCAGCCTAAATGGCATCACTAAAAACTCATAATGTACATAATGTGTTCGGAACGCTGTCTTATGTACTTCCGTCTCCTTAACCCTCACTTGGTGATATCCAGACCTAAGATCTATATTTGAAAATGCCGAAGCTCCTTGCAATTATTCAGATAAATCATCGATTCGAGGTAATGGATACTTATTCTTCATTGTCACTCTATTCGACTGTCTGTATTCGATGCACAGTCTAATGCTCCCATCTTTTTTCTTAACAAATAACACTGGCCCGCCCCATGTAGAGAAACTAGAGCAAATAAATCCCTTGTCTAACTGCTCTTGATTTTTATCTTTTAATTCCTTCATTTCAGCAAGTGCTAATCGATATGGTTCCTTAGAGATAGGCACTAGACCGGGCATTAACTCAATAGCAAATTCTACTGCTCTTTCAGGTGTAATACCAGTAACATCGTCAGGTAACAGGTCATGAAAGTCCTTAACTACTTTCACCTCCTCCATAGATTGACTGTCAATGTCGCTAGATTAACTCCTCGCTCCGCTCCCTCCCACCATAAGGATGCGTCTCCCTTCAGCAAATAGATGTACAAGGAACTCTGTCAGCGTCCGCCATATCCATATAACGAAAAATAACCTCCAATGATCGAATCCATCCCTCAGCAACGAATGGATCAGTAGTGCCATGAAAATCCTTAGGGTTCATCCTCCTAAATTGCTCATAGATAGCTTCCGGTTGTCCCCTCATACAATTACCCTCGTGCTGCTCTAGTAAACGAGCCATACCTGCTAGTACACGTGCACTAGCATTCTGATTAGGTGGAGGCTGTTGAATCTCTTCCTCCTGTCTAACCAATTATCCCTACGTATAACTTGTGTAGGAGGCATCTCTGTACAATTCTTCCCATCCACGTGACAAACATGCACTTAACATTTTAAAATAGTATGCATCTACCCTCTATATCATGCATCATGAAAGCATTAAAGGAATTTTAGCATATATAATATAAAGCAGTAAAAACTCACATACTTGAGGCGTGACTTTTTGAGCTTTTCGGAGTAGCAGTACACAACCCTTTGGGGATCCTTCGCTCTGATACCAACTGAAACGACCCTTAATTTTTACTTTGAAATTCTATTAATTTTTTTTATATCCATTAATTTGAAAACCAACAATTGAAAATAACTTTACATTTCCATAAATCAAAATAATTTAACAATTTTAATCTCAAGTGCATAAAATCCCTAAAATCGTCACATACCAAAATTTGACTTCTACCTTTAACATGATCAAAATTAACTTCAAAATTAAGAATATCCTTAACAAAATCCTTTAAAATTTTCCTAACAATCTAGTGTGGAAAATAAAGTCCCTCGGGAGCGTACTGCTTTACTCAATTCACTCAAGCGTCAGTGACTTCCTCAATATCATAACCTGCAGCATTCAAACCTAGTGAGTCTAATGACTCAGCATGTTCTACTACTTAGCCATCGGTGACACCTGACCTTAGCCGATCCTAGACCAGTCTCAAACCCAACCAAGCCAGCCCCGAGCCGCGTGGATCACGCTGCAGCCTCCTGCACCAGCAACAGCCGCACGAGATCTCCATTATGCGCCTAGGATTCCTTACTAGGCTAGGACTCTTCACTCGAGCCACCACAGAGCCTAAGCCCTCTGGACCATCCCTGAACCACCCTCAGACCCTGCTGGACTCGCCTAGCCAGTCCCAGCCAAGCCACCCCTTCCCGAAACTACATCAGCTGCGCGAGCGCATGCAAGGGCCACGTCCAGGCCCTCATGGAATCTTCCTAGCCTCTCTACCAAGCCACACACTGGCCCTGACCCAAGCCCGATGCGCTGCCTCCCCTAAATTGAGCCATAGGTCCCATGAAAAGCACCCAAACCCTATGATCTTCTAGCCATCCCTCACGCAGCCCTTTTGTTTCTAGTCCAGCCCTCGTTTCCCCTTAATTTGTTCATGTTATATCCATTAAAAATCCTATGTTGGCAGTGTACTCATTGGAAATCATGACACGTTCATATATACGTAAAAACTTTCAAAAAATAGTCGTCGAAATGTTTACCAATTTAAACTCCAATATTTTTCAAGCAAAATAAACAAAACATGCATATCATGGATTGAATGATGTGTCAAGGGAGTTTAGAAGCGTGCCTTTGTATTTTAAAACGCTCGAATACGCGATCGTCGGCGAGAGGCACGAGAAGGGACAAAGGGCGGCGAAGAACCCTGGCTTTTCCTCCTTGAATTTTTTTCAAAAATTGGTGTGTGTTGTTTCTGAAATATCGGCTGGTTTAAGCTTCAAAATAAACCTAGGTTTGTATTTTTTTTATAGATTTTAATTTGCATGTTAATGGGCTTAGGTTTTGGACCTTCAAGTGTAGGAGCAATTGGGCCTACTCAATTTAGTTAAACTGGGCACAATACCCTTATTTAATTGAAAATAAAAGTTTATAAAATTTAATTTTCAAAGATAATGCATTTTATATTTTAAAAAGTCCATTGTTTGCCCAATATTGGCTTCTCGGATAAAATCGAGTTTGTCTCGTAAAATAATTTGAACTCTAAATTTTTTTTTAGAAAAATTTAATTATTTATTCATATTTAGAAGCCTTGAAATATTTAATGAAAAATATTTATTTTTATCTCCGTCGTCTCCTGTCTCTTCTCCTCGGGTTATTATCGAATATTCGGATAAAATCTACAATTTCGGGAAATCATACCATATAATCATGCAATCATATCCTTAATCGTATAATATGCATCAAGTGAGAATTTAAAATCAATTAAATAAAATAATTATGTAATTTATTTCATTTGCATGCATGTAGTTTACGTAAGTTTGTTTTTGGACGTTACAACTTTCTTGTTCGGCCCTTCATTCTTACACTTCAAATTTTAGTTTATTCTGCGTTAGTCACAAGTTATGCGCCAATGCTTGATTCCTGCAGTTACATAAACAACGGACAAAAACACCTAAATATGCTCGATAACCATATACTTTCATGCCAATTCCTTGGGTAATTTAAGTGCAAAACTTGCACTTATGAAATCTCCCCAAACTTAAAGTTTGCTTATCCCGAGAAAATTGTAAAAAAATACATTCAATGTTGTTCTAGAAAGTTAACAAAATGCAAACGGTAGAAGAGCGTAATCACTATGGCCTCGAATATCACATGTCTAAGGCTTTCACGTTTGATGCATGTGCACATTACTTAACAGTCCACGTGTGTGTGTGAATCACCAATCTCATCTACCTAACCCAACATAGCGATAAATTTAAGCTTCTATTTTACCTCATAGAAACATAGAACGTTTAACTAAAGTGTCAAACTATCATCCATGGAAATAATTATCTACGCACACAGATCATTAAGACTTTTGATTAAACATTTGTTTCAAAAGATACTAAGGAGAATCATACCAAAGTGTAATGTGATGTCATGAGATTTGTATGTCTAAATGGTCAAATTCCATACTCGATGACAGTGCTTTTGAAGTGTCCATAAGCTTAAATTTAACGACTCTTCTCCACTAATATATTGGAAATGCGTGACTCGATTTATAGGTCTTGTAAGATTATATCGTTAGGTTACGGTTTACGACTTTAATAAAGGTATGGATGAAACGTCTGCTTAATCGTTTTCTTAAACGTGCTAAATTTTTTTTTCTTTTTTCAAACCTCACATAGCATTTGGCCGAATCATAAAATATTTTGGAACCATTTTAAAAGTAAAACAACCAAATATTTTGTCAACCCAAAAAAATTATTTGAAAATTATAGCCCATACTATAACCTCTCAAAACCACTCATAAATAAATCGTCGTAAAAATATCTTTAACATAACTTAAAATCATAAATCATAACTAGTGTAAAAAACTAGCATCGGTTTTGGGGTTATATGCACCTTCAGTCCAGCAAAGTCAAGCATCAAAACCTCCATTAGCATTATTATCATAATTACCTGTATCAATCACACTTAGTGAGTTTAAAGACTCAACACACCATAATCTTGATAACAACATAATATATATATAGATAACATAAAACAGTGAAAAATACTTATACTTAAAATATCGTTTTCATGAATATACATAAACTTTAAACATAACCATTTTTGTAAACATTTTCATGATGCAAAAACTTTAAATAAAACCATTTTCATAATGATGCATCAACCTCAAACATAAACATTTTCAGAAACTTTTCATAAACTTTTTCGTAAACTTTTTCGTAAACATTTTCACATCACCCTCAACATATTCATACGAACATGCATACCTTAAACCTCAACATTTTTTTCCCACATTCATAACATGTATCCTTTTATCATGATCATAAACATTTTCCTTTATTGAATTCTGATCGTTAATTGTGACTTTCCTCAATTCTCAAAAGTCGATGGATCCATCAACATGAAACCATAGTACTGGGCGGCGGGGACATCAGCGACATAAGATTGTCAATTGAGCCTTGGCCTATCCTCAATCATATCCTCATATCCTCATATCCTAATTTGTCGATGGATCCATCTACATGAAACAACAGTACTGGGCGGCGGGAACATTATCGACATAAGATCGCCAACTGAGCCTTGGCATATCCTCAATCATATCCTCATAGTCACAATTACTTCACTTCCTTCAACGTTTTACATTTTCATCACTTTATAAAAATCACTCATTTAATATCCTTTTTTTAAAAAAAACAAGTATGCAAAATTTCTTTTAACATTACCGTTGCCTCATAAAAATCCGTAAACATTTTAAAAGAAAGCTTTTAACATATAAAAAATCCATAAATCTTTTAAATAAACATTTCAACATCATAAACCTTTAAAATATACATTTAAATCATAAACATTTAAAATAAACATTTGAAACGTCTGCTTATTCGTTTTCTTAAAAAGTACTAGAATTTTTTTTTTCAAGCCTCACATAGCATTTGGCCGAATCATAAAATATTTTGGAACCATTTTAAAAGTAAAACAACCAACTATTTTATCAACCCAAAAACATTATTTGAAAAGTATACCAATACTATAACCTCTCAAAAACCACTCATAAATAAATCGTCGTAAAAATATCTTTAACATAACTTAAAATCATTTCGTAAACTAGTGCGGAAAACAAGCGTAGGTCCTCGGGTTATGTGCACCTTCAGTCCAGCAAAGTCAACCATCAAGACCTCTATTAACATTATTATCATAATCACCTGCATCAATCACATCTAGTGAGTCTAAAGACTCAACACGTAATACGTAATACTTGATAACAAGTAATACGTAATACAGTTAACATATAACAGTTAAAAATATTTGTACTTAAAATATCATTTTCATGAAGATGCATAAACTTTAAACATAACTATTTTTATAAATATTTTCATGATGCATAAACTTTAAATAAAAACATTTTCCAAAATGATGGATCCTCTTTAAACATAAACATTTTCATAAACATTTTCATATCAACATAAACATATTCATATTCATATCTATACTCATATCCATATTTGTATCCATATTCATATTCATATTTATATTCATATTAACATATTCATATTCATATTCGTTTTTTTGTTGAATTCAGATCGTGATTGTGACTTTCGTGTTCATATACGTGTTGGGCGATGGATCCATATACATATAACCACAGTACTAGGCGGCGGGGAACACCAGCAATACTCTCACCGGTCAGCTGGACCCTGGCCTTACGTATTAACATATCATCGTATACATATACATATACATTTCCGTATCAAAGGAAACACGATCGTCGGGCTCCCACTGGGTCCATAACCCTCACGAAATTTCCAACATATCATCGTATTAGTCACAATCCCATCACGTCCTTCAACATATTATCATCACTTAATAAAAATCATGCATATACGTATCGTTTTTATTTTTTAAACAAAGCATGCAACATATCTTTTAACTGTCCATAATTAATCCATAAAAATCCATGAACATTTAAAAATCACGATTTAACATCTAAAAATTCATAAACATCCATAGATATTTTAAAATAAAATTTTTACATCATAAACCTTTAAAGTAAACATTTAAATAATAAACATTTAAAATAAACGTTTTGACATAAAAATCCATAAACATATAAAATTTCATAAACATTTAAAATAAACATTTTAACATGTAAACATTAAAAATAATCATATTAGCTTATAAAACAGCATTCAGGACACTGCCATGACGTTTACTAATTTTAAGTTGTAAAAAGATCGTTTTACCTTTGGACGTAAAATTTCACATTTTTGACTTTTTCTTAATTTCATTGACTCTAACATGTCCCAAATAATTTTTTAAGCTTACATGAATTTTCTCATATTTTTATTTAGCTTAAATCGAGAACATTTAAATTAATCTTTTAAATGTGAAGTATTAATGCGTTTTAATCCCGAATTAAGCCAAACCTTAATATAAAATTCCCAAATTAAAAACTTAGACTTTTAATAATTATTTCAGTTTAAACCTAATTTTTCATAATTTTATTCCGCACAAAACTAGGTGTTTCAATTAATTGGTTAATTAACGTTTCGTACGGCGATTAAATCCCGAATAAATCCAAAACTCGTTATTTTGATCCCAAATTTTTAACATAACCTTTGTATGATTTATTCTACCCTTCGAAGTCATGAACCACACCCGTGGTCCCATGGATTTAATTTTAGTTCTTTAATTTTCGAAATTGAAACATAATCGAACCACCCGAGCCATCTCCCACAATACTCGAGCCACGCACGAGCCACTTCAAGCCAAACCCTAGCCAACCCACCTAAGGACCCTCCGGACCAAGTCCAAGCCCATAAACCTAGCCCTGGCACGCCCAAACCCTGCTGGACAATAGACCCAATTGCATGAGTGTGTGGGCGTGAGTCTCTTTTTAGTGTTACGACTCCTACCTTGTCTAGGACACTTCCAGCTGGTTAACCATCGACCCCTCTCGACCCTTACTGACCCTAGACCAGTCCCAGACCCGAGCCACCGCAAGCTCGAGCCCCTGAGCCACGCACAAAACTTCTGAACCAGACAGCAGCCTCACGCATACACTTGTTGCCCTGCCTTTTCCTCACGTTTTGCACGAGCCACAGCGCACCCACTTGCACCAACCCCTAGCCCGACCCCTTCCCATGACCCTAGGACCCTTATGGACCAGCCTGGCTTGCGCCCAGGCCAGCCGCAAGCCGCTACTTCCTGCTGTCAAACCTACAGCTCGTGTGAGGAGTCCAAGCTCTTCGGGACTCCTCCAAGGCTGCGAGCAAGGGGTCGTAGCCATGATAGGACCCTTCCTGACCCTGACCCACATCCCTTAGGACCCAACCGCCAGACCTGGTCGAGCCCAAGACCCCATGCATAGTGATCGAGTCTCATGAAATTTGCACAATTCTTACAAACTCACGGCTTTCTCTTTTTGTTTCTGTTTTCTTCCTACGGTTCCAGCCTAGTTTTCTTTATTGTTTATCATGTTTTTGGCTATAAACCATTCCCTAATAATACCCTATCCATGGCAGCCCCTTAAACAAAATAAAAACATGAATTCGGAAGCAAAAATCACAAGTAAATCACATTCATGTACATAGCTACGAAAATAACAACTTGTGTGTCTGTTTTCAATCAAAATATGCTTAAACAATTACTATGGTGTGATAGATATTTGAAGAAAGAATATGGCGTGCCTTTGCGTTTTAAACGCACGATTTAACGTTGACGAATCGAAGAACGATGACGAGGGGGACCTTGGCTTGAAGAACTATGAAGAACTTGATGTTTTCCCTTCAAATCTCCTTGTGGGTGGCCGTGTAAAGCTTGAAGAAAGATTTTTAATTTTATGGGGTGTGGGGCGTGAGTTGTATATGGTGTAGGGTAGGTTTTGTGTATTTTATAGTAAATAAATCACTAATTAAATTTTAGGCCCATTAAGAAGGTTAATTAGGCCCAATTAGTCCATTAGTGTTTAATTAAAAATATTTAAAATAATTTTGTTTAAATAAGTTTGTGAATTTATTAGCTGAGTTGATAAAACGTTTGTATTTTTGTTGAAAATCCAACACCGATAAAATTTACGTCCCGACATATAAAATCACTTCAAAACCGCTTATTTTCAAAAATAAAAAAAGCATCACCCATATTTTAAATAATCAAAAACAATTATTTAATAAAACATTTTTTAATTTTCAGCCATCGGTCTTCGTTCATCGATCGCAACTCGAACAACTTTTTAAAAATACAATTTAATGCAACCATGTAGAAAAATATATTTTAAACATGCAAATATGCACAAAATAATTAATTAATGCAATTAAAACATTAAATTAAAATACAAGAGAATTTAATAATTGCATGCATGTGGTTTGCGTGGGCATTTAAATTTTCGGGGGGTTAAAATCTTCCCCCCTTAAATTGAATTTCGCCCTCGAAATTCGCTTATCCTTAGTAACCCAAAGTTTAGACTTAGTTCTAGTATCTTAAAAATCCACGTTTCCGCTGCGCTACTCTATTAAAACTTAAATTCTAGAATGTCCTTACCTCTACTAAATTCCAATTAATTTTTCCTTCTAAATCCTCATTTGTAATTCGCAACTTAAAAAGACCCATAACGACTTAGTGATGTGCTATTATAACCTCGAATTTCAACTTTTCTTATAATTCCCAATATTAAAAGACGGATGACCATACTTATCGTATATTATTTTTCTTATTTTATACCCAAAATATTCATCAACTTATAATATTTCAATCTTAAATCCCAAACGCATCCGCTAACGCTTAGATTTTCAAGCCTAGTATTATTTCATCCTTAAAAACCCTTGATTCAAATTTCTTATAACGTTATAACCTAAGATATCTCAATGTTCTAAATATCCTTTCGAGCCCAAATAATCAAAATTCTTATCATTTAACTCATTCAATTATCACTTATTGCTAAACTAGTCCCCAAATTTCTTAAAAATTGCAAAATTAATTTTTAATTTCCTCAAAAATTATCCAATTGGTCCTAAATTTCGAAAATTCTACATTTAACGCATAAGTTTTTTTTGCATTCTTAATTTCCTTCTACATGTTTCCCATAACATAATTTCGATAAATTTAAGCTTATTTACCTAAAAATCAATTCTCATAACCAGTCTTACCTTTCATCAAACTTAAAATCCCAATTTATACATTTCTATACTCCCAAAGTCGTTACAAATCCTCGAATCATTATTACTTATGAGTAATTCCCAAAAATTAATTCAACTAGTAACCACGAATCATAAATATTTTCTTAGAAAATCTACATGTCCCAAAAGCATTCATAATATTCACGATTAACTTATGGCCCAAAAAGTACAACGTCAATACTAAAACCAAAAAAATCAACATAGTCCAATTCCACCATAAAACCAACATGCGTTAAAATCAAATAATTTCTTATTTTATATCGTAACACGTATAAAAATTCTAAGCATATAAAACATATATCCTCATAATGCTATTAAACATGGGACGTAAATATATATGTTCATGTAATTATGCATGTAACATCATAAAATCATATAAAGCATGTAAAACTTACAATTTGAGGCTTGACGACTGAGCTTCTAGGCACCGATGGTGGCACAACCCTTTACAGAAACATTGCTCTGATACCAACTAAAACATCTGCTTATTCGTTCTCTTAAAAAGTACTAGAATTTTTTTTTTCAAATCTCACGTAGCATCCGGCCGAATCATAAAATATTTTAGAACAATTTTAAAAGTAAAACAACCAACTATTTTATCAACCCAAAAACTTTATTTGAAAAGTATAACCCATACTATAACCTCTCAAAAACCACTCATAAATAAATCGTCGTAAAAATATCTTTAACATAATTTAAAATCAGGAATAGTAAACTAGTGCGGAAAACTAGCGTAGGTCCTGGGGTTATGTGCACCTTCAATCCAGCAAAGTCTACCATCAAGACCTCCATTAACATTATTATCATAATCACCTGCATCAATCAAACCTAGTGAATCTAAAGACTCAACACGTCATATCCTTGATAACAAGTAATACGTAATACAGTTAACATATAACAGTGAAAAATACTTGTACTTAAAATATCATTTTCATTAAGATGCATAAACTTTAAACATAACTATTTTTATAAATATTTTCATGATGCATAAACTTTAAATAAAAACATTTTCCAAAATGATGAATCCTCTTTAAACATAAACATTTTCATAAACATTTTCATATCAACATAAACATATTCATATTCATATCTATACCCATATCCATATTTGTATCCATATTCATATTCATATTTATATTCATATTAACATATTAATATTCATATTCGTTTTTTTGTTGAATTCAGATCGTGATTGTGACTTTCGTGTTCATATACGTGTTGGGCGATGGATCCATATACATATAACCACAGTACTAGGCGGCGGGGAACACCAGCAATACTCTCACCGGTCAGCTGGGCCCTGGCCTTACGTATTAACATATCATCGTATACATATACATATACATTTCCGTATCAAAGGAAACACGATCGTCGGGCTCCCACTGGGTCCATAACCCTCACGAAATTTCCAACATATCATCGTATTAGTCACAATCCCATCACGTCCTTCAACATATTATCATCACTTAACAAAAATCATGCATATACGTATCGTTTTTATTTTTTAAACAAAGCATGCAACAGATCTTTTAACTGTCCATAATTAATCCATAAAAATCCATGAACATTTAAAAATCACGATTTAACATCTAAAAATTCATAAACATCCATAGATATTTTAAAATAAAATTTTTACATCATAAACCTTTAAAGTAAACATTTAAATAATAAACATTTAAAATAAACGTTTTGACATAAAAATCCATAAACATATAAAATTTCATAAACATTTAAAATAAACATTTTAACATGTAAACATTAAAAATAATCATATTAGCTTATAAAACAGCATTCAGGACACTGCCATGACGTTTACTAATTTTAAGTTGTAAAAAGATCGTTTTACCTTTGGACGTAAAATTTCACATTTTTGACTTTTTCTTAATTTCATTGACTCTAACATGTCCCAAATAATTTTTTAAGCTTACATGAATTTTCTCATATTTTTATTTAGCTTAAATCGAGAACATTTAAATTAATCTTTTAAATGTGAAGTATTAATGCGTTTTAATCCCGAATTAAGCCAAACCTTAATATAAAATTCCCAAATTAAAAACTTAGACTTTTAATAATTATTTCAGTTTAAACCTAATTTTTCATAATTTTATTCCGCCCAAAACTAGGTGTTTCAATTAATTGGTTAATTAACGTTTCGTACGGCGATTAAATCCCGAATAAATCCAAAACTCGTTATTTTGATCCCAAATTTTTAACATAACCTTTGTATGATTTATTCTACCCTTCGAAGTCATGAACCACACCCGTGGTCCCATGGATTTAATTTTAGTTCTTTAATTTTCGAAATTGACACATAATCGAACCACCCGAGCCATCTCCCACAATACTCGAGCCACGCACGAGCCACTTCAAGCCAAACCCTAGCCAACCCACCTAAGGACCCTCCGGACCAAGTCCAAGCCCATAAACCTAGCCCTGGCACGCCCAAACCCTGCTGGACAATAGACCCAATTGCATGAGTGTGTGTGCGTGAGTCTCTTTTTAGTGTTACGACTCCTACCTTGTCTAGGACACTTCCAGCTGGTTAACCATCGACCCCTCTCGACCCTTACTGACCCTAGACCAGTCCCAGACCCGAGCCACCGCAAGCTCGAGCCCCTGAGCCACGCACAAAACTTCTGAACCAGACAGCAGCCTCACGCATACACTTGTTGCCCTGCCTTTTCCTCACGTTTTGCACGAGCCACAGCGCACCCACTTGCACCAACCCCTAGCCCGACCCCTTCCCATGACCCTAGGACCCTTATGGACCAGCCTGGCTTGCGCCCAGGCCAGCCGCAAGCCGCTACTTCCTGCTGTCAAACCTAGAGCTCGTGTGAGGAGTCCAAGCTCTTCGGGACTCCTCCAAGGCTGCGAGCAAGGGGTCGTAGCCATGATAGGACCCTTCCTGACCCTAACCCACATCCCTTAGGACCCAACCGCCAGACCTGGTCGAGCCCAAGACCCCATGCATAGTGATCGAGTCTCATGAAATTTGCACAATTCTTACAAACTCACGGCTTTCTCTTTTTGTTTCTGTTTTCTTCCTACGGTTCCAGCCTAGTTTTCTTTATTGTTTATCATGTTTTTGGCTATAAACCATTCCCTAATAATACCCTATCCATGGCAGCCCCTTAAACAAAATAAAAACATGAATTGGGAAGCAAAAATCACAAGTAAATCACATTCATGTACATAGCTACGAAAATAACAACTTGTGTGTCTGTTTTCAATCAAAATATGCTTAAACAATTACTATGGTGTGATAGATATTTGAAGAAAGAATATGGCGTGCCTTTGCGTTTTAAACGCACGATTTAACGTTGACGAATCGAAGAACGATGACGAGGGGGACCTTGGCTTGAAGAACTATGAAGAACTTGATGTTTTCCCTTCAAATCTCCTTGTGGGTGGCCGTGTAAAGCTTAAAGAAAGATTTTTAATTTTATGGGGTGTGGGGCGTGAGTTGTATATGGTGTAGGGTAGGTTTTGTGTATTTTATAGTAAATAAATCACTAATTAAATTTTAGGCCCATTAAGAAGGTTAATTAGGCCCAATTAGTCCATTAGTGTTTAATTAAAAATATTTAAAATAATTTTGTTTAAATAAGTTTGTGAATTTATTAGCTGGGTTGATAAAACGTTTGTATTTTTGTTGAAAATCCAACACCGATAAAATTTACGTCCCGACATATAAAATCACTTCAAAACCGCTTATTTTCAAAAATAAAAAAAGCATCACCCATATTTTAAATAATCAAAAACAATTATTTAATAAAACATTTTTTAATTTTCAGCCATCGGTCTTCGTTCATCGATCGCAACTCGAACAACTTTTTAAAAATACAATTTAATGCAACCATGTAGAAAAATATATTTTAAACATGCAAATATGCACAAAATAATTAATTAATGCAATTAAAACATTAAATTAAAATACAAGAGAATTTAATAATTGCATGCATGTGGTTTGCGTGGGCCTTTAAATTTTCGGGGGGTTAAAATCTTCCCCCCTTAAATTGAATTTCGCCCTCGAAATTCGCTTATCCTTAGTAACCCAAAGTTTAGACTTAGTTCTAGTATCTTAAAAATCCACGTTTCCGCTGCGCTACTCTATTAAAACTTAAATTCTAGAATGTCCTTACCTCTACTAAATTCCAATTAATTTTTCCTTCTAAATCCTCATTTGTAATTCGCAACTTAAAAAGACCCATAACGACTTAGTGATGTGCTATTATAACCTCGAATTTCAACTTTTCTTATAATTCTCAATATTAAAAGACGGATGACCATACTTATCGTATATTATTTTTCTTATTTTATACCCAAAATATTCATCAACTTATAATATTTCAATCTTAAATCCCAAACGCATCCGCTAACGCTTAGATTTTCAAGCCTAGTATTATTTCATCCTTAAAAACCCTTGATTCAAATTTCTTATAACGTTATAACCTAAGATATCTCAATGTTCTAAATATCCTTTCGAGCCCAAATAATCAAAATTCTTATCATTTAACTCATTCAATTATCACTTATTGCTAAACTAGTCCCCAAATTTCTTAAAAATTGCAAAATTAATTTTTAATTTCCTCAAAAATTATCCAATTGGTCCTAAATTTCGAAAATTCTACATTTAACGCATAAGTTTTTTTTGCATTCTTAATTTCCTTCTACATGTTTCCCATAACATAATTTCGATAAATTTAAGCTTATTTACCTAAAAATCAATTCTCATAACCAGTCTTACCTTTCATCAAAACTTAAAATCCCAATTTATACATTTTTATACTCCCAAAGTCGTTACAAATCCTCGAATCATTATTACTTATGAGTAATTCCCAAAAATTAATTCAACTAGTAACCACGAATCATAAATATTTTCTTAGAAAATCTACATGTCCCAAAAGCATTCATAATATTCACGATTAACTTATGGCCCAAAAAGTACAACGTCAATACTAAAACCAAAAAAATCAACATAGTCCAATTCCACCATAAAACCAACATGCGTTAAAATCAAATAATTTCTTATTTCATATCGTAACACGTATAAAAATTCTAAGCATATAAAACATATATCCTAATAATGCTATTAAACATGAGACGTAAATATATATGTTCATGTAATTATGCATGTAACATCATAAAATCATATAAAGCATGTAAAACTTACAATTTGAGGCTTGACGACTGAGCTTCTAGGCACCGATGGTGGCACAACCCTTTACAGAAACATTGCTCTGATACCAACTAAAACATCTGCTTATTCGTTCTCTTAAAAAGTACTAGAATTTTTTTTTTTCAAATCTCACGTAGCATCCGGCCGAATCATAAAATATTTTAGAACAATTTTAAAAGTAAAACAACCAACTATTTTATCAACCCAAAAACTTTATTTGAAAAGTATAACTCATACTATAACCTCTCAAAAACCACTCATAAATAAATCGTCGTAAAAATATCTTTAACATAATTTAAAATCAGGAATAGTAAACTAGTGCGGAAAACTAGCGTAGGTCCTGGGGTTATGTGCACCTTCAATCCAGCAAAGTCTACCATCAAGACCTCCATTAACATTATTATCATAATCACCTGCATCAATCAAACCTAGTGAATCTAAAGACTCAACACGTCATATCCTTGATAACAAGTAATACGTAATACAGTTAACATATAACAGTGAAAAATACTTGTACTTAAAATATCATTTTCATTAAGATGCATAAACTTTAAACATAACTATTTTTATAAATATTTTCATGATGCATAAACTTTAAATAAAAACATTTTCCAAAATGATGAATCCTCTTTAAACATAAACATTTTCATAAACATTTTCATATCAACATAAACATATTCATATTCATATCTATACCCATATCCATATTTGTATCCATATTCATATTCATATTTATATTCATATTAACATATTCATATTCATATTCGTTTTTTTGTTGAATTCAGATCGTGATTGTGACTTTCGTGTTCATATACGTGTTGGGCGATGGATCCATATACATATAACCACAGTACTAGGCGGCGGGGAACACCAGCAATACTCTCACCGGTCAGCTGGGCCCTGGCCTTACGTATTAACATATCATCGTATACATATACATATACATTTCCGTATCAAAGGAAACACGATCGTCGGGCTCCCACTGGGTCCATAACCCTCACGAAATTTCCAACATATCATCGTATTAGTCACAATCCCATCACGTCCTTCAACATATTATCATCACTTAACAAAAATCATGCATATACGTATCGTTTTTATTTTTTAAACAAAGCATGCAACAGATCTTTTAACTGTCCATAATTAATCCATAAAAATCCATGAACATTTAAAAATCACGATTTAACATCTAAAAATTCATAAACATCCATAGATATTTTAAAATAAAATTTTTACATCATAAACCTTTAAAGTAAACATTTAAATAATAAACATTTAAAATAAACGTTTTGACATAAAAATCCATAAACATATAAAATTTCATAAACATTTAAAATAAACATTTTAACATGTAAACATTAAAATAATCATATTAGCTTATAAAACAGCATTCAGGACACTGCCATGACGTTTACTAATTTTAAGTTGTAAAAAGATCGTTTTACCTTTGGACGTAAAATTTCACATTTTTGACTTTTTCTTAATTTCATTGACTCTAACATGTCCCAAATAATTTTTTAAGCTTACATGAATTTTCTCATATTTTTATTTAGCTTAAATCGAGAACATTTAAATTAATCTTTTAAATGTGAAGTATTAATGCGTTTTAATCCCGAATTAAGCCAAACCTTAATATAAAATTCCCAAATTAAAAACTTAGACTTTTAATAATTATTTCAGTTTAAACCTAATTTTTCATAATTTTATTCCGCCCAAAACTAGGTGTTTCAATTAATTGGTTAATTAACGTTTCGTACGGCGATTAAATCCCGAATAAATCCAAAACTCGTTATTTTGATCCCAAATTTTTAACATAACCTTTGTATGATTTATTCTACCCTTCGAAGTCATGAACCACACCCGTGGTCCCATGGATTTAATTTTAGTTCTTTAATTTTCGAAATTGACACATAATCGAACCACCCGAGCCATCTCCCACAATACTCGAGCCACGCACGAGCCACTTCAAGCCAAACCCTAGCCAACCCACCTAAGGACCCTCCGGACCAAGTCCAAGCCCATAAACCTAGCCCTGGCACGCCCAAACCCTGCTGGACAATAGACCCAATTGCATGAGTGTGTGTGCGTGAGTCTCTTTTTAGTGTTACGACTCCTACCTTGTCTAGGACACTTCCAGCTGGTTAACCATCGACCCCTCTCGACCCTTACTGACCCTAGACCAGTCCCAGACCCGAGCCACCGCAAGCTCGAGCCCCTGAGCCACGCACAAAACTTCTGAACCAGACAGCAGCCTCACGCATACACTTGTTGCCCTGCCTTTTCCTCACGTTTTGCACGAGCCACAGCGCACCCACTTGCACCAACCCCTAGCCCGACCCCTTCCCATGACCCTAGGACCCTTATGGACCAGCCTGGCTTGCGCCCAGGCCAGCCGCAAGCCGCTACTTCCTGCTGTCAAACCTAGAGCTCGTGTGAGGAGTCCAAGCTCTTCGGGACTCCTCCAAGGCTGCGAGCAAGGGGTCGTAGCCATGATAGGACCCTTCCTGACCCTAACCCACATCCCTTAGGACCCAACCGCCAGACCTGGTCGAGCCCAAGACCCCATGCATAGTGATCGAGTCTCATGAAATTTGCACAATTCTTACAAACTCACGGCTTTCTCTTTTTGTTTCTGTTTTCTTCCTACGGTTCCAGCCCAGTTTTCTTTATTGTTTATCATGTTTTTGGCTATAAACCATTCCCTAATAATACCCTATCCATGGCAGCCCCTTAAACAAAATAAAAACATGAATTGGGAAGCAAAAATCACAAGTAAATCACATTCATGTACATAGCTACGAAAATAACAACTTGTGTGTCTGTTTTCAATCAAAATATGCTTAAACAATTACTATGGTGTGATAGATATTTGAAGAAAGAATATGGCGTGCCTTTGCGTTTTAAACGCACGATTTAACGTTGACGAATCGAAGAACGATGACGAGGGGGACCTTGGCTTGAAGAACTATGAAGAACTTGATGTTTTCCCTTCAAATCTCCTTGTGGGTGGCCGTGTAAAGCTTGAAGAAAGATTTTTAATTTTATGGGGTGTGGGGCGTGAGTTGTATATGGTGTAGGGTAGGTTTTGTGTATTTTATAGTAAATAAATCACTAATTAAATTTTAGGCCCATTAAGAAGGTTAATTAGGCCCAATTAGTCCATTAGTGTTTAATTAAAAATATTTAAAATAATTTTGTTTAAATAAGTTTGTGAATTTATTAGCTGGGTTGATAAAACGTTTGTATTTTTGTTGAAAATCCAACACCGATAAAATTTACGTCCCGACATATAAAATCACTTCAAAACCGCTTATTTTCAAAAATAAAAAAAGCATCACCCATGTTTTAAATAATCAAAAACAATTATTTAATAAAACATTTTTTAATTTTCAGCCATCGGTCTTCGTTCATCGATCGCAACTCGAACAACTTTTTAAAAATACAATTTAATGCAACCATGTAGAAAAATATATTTTAAACATGCAAATATGCACAAAATAATTAATTAATGCAATTAAAACATTAAATTAAAATACAAGAGAATTTAATAATTGCATGCATGTGGTTTGCGTGGGCCTTTAAATTTTCGGGGGGTTAAAATCTTCCCCCCTTAAATTGAATTTCGCCCTCGAAATTCGCTTATCCTTAGTAACCCAAAGTTTAGACTTAGTTCTAGTATCTTAAAAATCCACGTTTCCGCTGCGCTACTCTATTAAAACTTAAATTCTAGAATGTCCTTACCTCTACTAAATTCCAATTAATTTTTCCTTCTAAATCCTCATTTGTAATTCGCAACTTAAAAAGACCCATAACGACTTAGTGATGTGCTATTATAACCTCGAATTTCAACTTTTCTTATAATTCTCAATATTAAAAGACGGATGACCATACTTATCGTATATTATTTTTCTTATTTTATACCCAAAATATTCATCAACTTATAATATTTCAATCTTAAATCCCAAACGCATCCGCTAACGCTTAGATTTTCAAGCCTAGTATTATTTCATCCTTAAAAACCCTTGATTCAAATTTCTTATAACGTTATAACCTAAGATATCTCAATGTTCTAAATATCCTTTCGAGCCCAAATAATCAAAATTCTTATCATTTAACTCATTCAATTATCACTTATTGCTAAACTAGTCCCCAAATTTCTTAAAAATTGCAAAATTAATTTTTAATTTCCTCAAAAATTATCCAATTGGTCCTAAATTTCGAAAATTCTACATTTAACGCATAAGTTTTTTTTGCATTCTTAATTTCCTTCTACATGTTTCCCATAACATAATTTCGATAAATTTAAGCTTATTTACCTAAAAATCAATTCTCATAACCAGTCTTACCTTTCATCAAAACTTAAAATCCCAATTTATACATTTCTATACTCCCAAAGTCGTTACAAATCCTCGAATCATTATTACTTATGAGTAATTCCCAAAAATTAATTCAACTAGTAACCACGAATCATAAATATTTTCTTAGAAAATCTACATGTCCCAAAAGCATTCATAATATTCACGATTAACTTATGGCCCAAAAAGTACAACGTCAATACTAAAACCAAAAAAATCAACATAGTCCAATTCCACCATAAAACCAACATGCGTTAAAATCAAATAATTTCTTATTTCATATCGTAACACGTATAAAAATTCTAAGCATATAAAACATATATCCTCATAATGCTATTAAACATGGGACGTAAATATATATGTTCATGTAATTATGCATGTAACATCATAAAATCATATAAAGCATGTAAAACTTACAATTTGAGGCTTGACGACTGAGCTTCTAGGCACCGATGGTGGCACAACCCTTTACAGAAACATTGCTCTGATACCAACTAAAACATCTGCTTATTCGTTCTCTTAAAAAGTACTAGAATTTTTTTTTTCAAATCTCACGTAGCATTCGGCCGAATCATAAAATATTTTAGAACAATTTTAAAAGTAAAACAACCAACTATTTTATCAACCCAAAAACTTTATTTGAAAAGTATAACCCATACTATAACCTCTCAAAAACCACTCATAAATAAATCGTCGTAAAAATATCTTTAACATAATTTAAAATCAGGAATCGTAAACTAGTGCGGAAAACTAGCGTAGGTCCTGGGGTTATGTGCACCTTCAATCCAGCAAAGTCTACCATCAAGACCTCCATTAACATTATTATCATAATCACCTGCATCAATCACACCTAGTGAGTCTAAAGACTCAACACGTCATATCCTTGATAACAAGTAATACGTAATACAGTTAACATATAACAGTGAAAAATACTTGTACTTAAAATATCATTTTCATTAAGATGCATAAACTTTAAACATAACCATTTTCATAAACATTTTCATGATTCATAAACTTTAAATAAAAACATTTTACAAAATGATGCATCCTCTTTAAACATAAACATTTTCATAAACTTTTTCCTAAACATTTTCTTATCAACATAAACATATTCATATTCACATCCATATCCATATTCGTATCCATATTCATATTCATATTTATATTCATATTAACATATTCATATTCATATTCCTGTTTGTTGAATTCAGATTGTGATTGTGACTTTCGTGTTCATATATGTGTTGGGCGATGGATCCATTTAAATGTAACCACAGTACTCGACGGCGGGGAACACCAGCAACACTCTCACCGGTCAACTGAGCCCTGGCCTTACGTATTAACATATCATCATATACATATACATATACATATCCGTATCTAAGGAAACACGATCGTCAGGCTCCCACTGGGACCACAACCCTCACGAAATTTCCAACATATCATCATATTAGTCACAATCCCTTCATGTCCTTCAACATATTATCATCACTTAACAAAAATCATGCATATACGTATCGTTTTTATTTTTGAAACTAAGCATGCAAAATATCTTTTAAATGTCCATAATTAATCCATAAAAATCCATGAACATTTAAAAATCACGATTTAACATCTAAAAATTCATAAACATCCATAAATATTTTAAAATAACATTTTTACATCATAAACCTTTAAAGTAAACATTTAAAATAAACGTTTTGACATAAAAATCCATAAACATATAAAATTTCATAAACATTTAAAATAATCATTTTAACATGTAAACATTCATAAACATTAAAAATAATCATACTAGCATATAAAACAGCATTCAGGACACTGTCATGACGTTTACTAATTTTTAGGTGTAAAAAGACCATTTTACCCGTGTACGTGAAATTCACGTTTTTTTACTTTTTCTTAATTTCATTGACTCTAACCTGTTCCTAATAATTATTTAAGCTTACAAGAATTTTCTCATATTTTTATTTAGCTTAAATCGAGGACTTTTAAATTAATATTTAAAATATGACGTATTAATGCGTTTTAATTCCGAATTAAGCCAAACCTTAATATAAAATTGCCAAATTAAAAACTTAGACTTTTAATAATTATTTCAGCATTAAACCTAATTTTTCATAATTTTATTCCTCTTAAAACTAGGTTTTTCAATAAATTCGTTAATTAACGTTTCGTGCGGCGATTAAATCCCGAATAAAACCAAAACTCGTTATTTTGATCCCAAATTTTTAATATAACTTTTTTATGATTTATTATACTCTTCCAAGTCATGAACCACATCCGTGAACCCATGGATTTAATTTTAGTTCTTTAATTTTTGAAATTGACACATAATCGAACCACCGGAGCCATCTCCCACAATACTCGAGCCACGCCCAGCCACCTCGAGCCAAACCCTAGCCAACCCACCTACCTACTTGCACCAACCCCTGGCCCGACCCCTTCCCATGACCCTAGGACCCTTATGGACCAGCCTGGCTCGTGCCCAGGCCAGCCGCAATCCGCTACATCCTGCCGTCAAACCTACAGCTCGCGTGAAGAGTCCAAGCTCTTCGGGACTCCTCCAACGCTGCGAGCAAGGGGTCCTAGCCTTCCTGACCCAGACCCACGTCCCTTAGTACCCAACACCCAGACCTGGTTTAGCCCAAGACCCCATGCATAGTGATCGAGTCTCATGAAATTTGCACAATTCTTACAAACTCACGGCTTTCTCTTTTTGTTTCTGTTTTCTTCCTACGGTTCCAGCCTAGTTTTCTTTATTGTTTATCATGTTTTTGGCTATAAACCATTCCCTAATAATACCCTATCCATGGCAGCCCCTTAAACAAAATAAAACCATGAATTTGGAAGCAAAAATCACAAGTAAATCATGTGCATGTGCATAGCTACGAAAATAATAATTTGTGTGTCTGTTTTCATTCAAAAAATGCTTAAATAAACATTTCAACATCATAAACCTTTAAAATATGCATTTAAATCATAAACATTTAAAATAAACATTTTAACATATTAAATCATAACCTTATAAAATAACATTTCAACATCATAAACCTTTAAAATATGCATTTAAATCACAAACATTTAAAATAAATATTTTAACATATTAAATCATAACCTTATAAAATAACATTTTGACGTAATAAATCGTAAACATTTAAAATTTTGAATTTGACATAATAAATCATAAACATTTAAAATCCATGTCATAAAAATTCATAAACGGTTGAAATAATCATATTAGCATATAAAACAGCATTCAGGACACTGTCATGACGTTTACTAATTTCTATGTGTAAAATGACCGTTTTACCCCTGGACGTAAAATTTCACGTTTTTTAATTTTTCTTGATTTCATTGACTCTAACATGTTCCAAATAATTATTTAAGCTTAAATTAAAATTCTCATTATTTTATTTAGCTTAAAAACTAGGATTTTCAATTAATCTTTAATTAATCGTTTTGACGGTGTTTTAATCCCGAAAAACCCCAAACATTAGAATAAAATTTCTAAACTTAAAACTTAGACTTTTAATAGTATTTTAGCCCTTATGAACCATGGCTCGACGCCCGTGAGCTATGTTTCAAATATTTTGCTTTAAAAAAACTTTGACCCCGAGCCATCTTTCGATTTTCTCGAGTCACCCCCGAACCATGTGGACCCAAAACCTGACCAACATCCTAGAGTACCCTACTGAACTCTTAAATCACTTAAAAACCTTCCTAACCGAAAAAACGAAGCCCCAACTCCCGACCCCAAATCTGGCAGAGAACCCCACTAGTGATAGGACTATCCCTTTTTGCTTCCAGGACCTTGCCAGCAAGCCCAGGCCCTAAACCACTCACTCTCACACCTTCCTAAGACTCTAAAGCCTCGCCCTAGCCCAGCCCCTGAGCCCTGAACCGAGACCTTCCACACCTGCAAGCCGCGCGAAGCCTGCACAATTCTGTGCAACTTCTCAAGTAGGAGTCCTTGATTGCAAGGACTCCTCCCAGCCATTCTAATCCAATTCCTAGCTTGGATAGGACTCTCCCCTTGACACAACCAGACCCTAGGCCAGCCCTGAACCCAAGCCAAGACCAGCCCCCCCCTAGAACATGGAAGCCGAACTCCCAAAGCCCCATGACAGAAAAAACAAATTCTGCGCATAGCTTGTGGTGCAGCAATTTGTGTGATTTTAGGACCTTTTAAAATCGTGTAACAACGTCTCTTGATCATAACCTAACATCATGGCAGCCTCTTACAACATAAAACATGAATTTAAATCATAGAACCATGAGTTTACCTCTTGTGCATGCCATAAATCCGAAAAATACAGAAAAATATGTTCATGTTCTTCATGCATACAATATTTAAAACAATTATATGATATGATGGATGAGAAAAGGAGATGTATGACGTGCCTTTGCGTTTTATACGCACGAATTTATGTTGACGACGAAGAACGGGGCAAGACCTTGGCTTGACACTACTTTGAACCTTCGAATTCCTCCATAATAAATTGTGTGTGTATCTTGTATAGGGCGTGGGGAGAGTTTTGAGTTGGTTGGAGTGTGTGGCCGTGAGTATGGTATAGGTTGAGGAGGGTTCTATATATTTATACACTAATTAACTCACCAATTAAGGCTTAGGCCTAATAAGAAAAGTTTAGGCCAATTAGTGCTTTTGCCCATAAGTTCGTATTTTTGTTGAAAATCCAACACCGATAAAAATTACGTCCCGGCGTATAAAATCACCTCAAAAACCCCATATTTTCAAAAATATGTAAAAGCATCACCTTTAATTAAAATAATTTAAAACAATTAACAAATAAAAACATTTTCTATTTTTCAGCTCTCGTTCTCCGTTTCTCGATCGCAACTCGAATAACCTTTTACAAATACATTTTAATGCAACCATGTAGAAAATATATTTTAAACATGTCAATATTCGCAACATAATTAATTCATGCAATTAAAATATTTAATTAAAATACAAGGGAATTTAATAATTACATGCATGTGGTTTGCATGGACTTAAAATTTTCGAGGTGTTACAATCTTCCCCCCTTAAATTGAATTTCGTCCTCGAAATTCTCTTATCCTTAATAACCCAAAGTTTAGACTTAGTTCTAGTATCCCTAAAATCCACGCATCCGTTGCACTACTCTGATAAAACTTAAATTCTAGAAGGTCCTCACGTCTCCTTGATCCCAATTAAATTTTTCCTTCTAAATCCTTATTTGCGAGTTGCAACTTAAAAAGTCCCATAATGGCTTAGTGCTATTTCTATTATAACCTCGAATTTCAATTTTTCTTACAATTCTCAATATTAAAGATGAATGACCATACTTATCGTACATTATTTTCCTTATTTTATACCCAAAATATTCATCAACTTATCAAATTTCAATCTTAAATCCCAAATGCATCCGCTAACGCTTAGATTTTTCAAGCCTAATATTGTTTCATCCTTAAAACCCTTGATTAACATTCCTGATAACACTATAACCAAGATATCCAAGGTTCCAAATATTCTTAAAAGTCTAATTCATCAAAAACTCGTATCAATTAACCAATCCAAATCTCACTTATTGTTAGGCAGGCTAGTTCCCAAATTCCTTAGCAATTGCAAAATCAATTCTTAATTTCCTCAAAAATCATCCTAATTGATCCTTAATTTCGAAAATCTTACGATTAACCCATAAGTTCTTGGCATTCTTAATTTTCTCTACAGATTTCAATAACATAATTTCAAAATTTTAAAATTATTTACCCAAAATCAATTCCTATAACCAATCTTACCTTTCATCAAAACCTAAAATCCCAAATTATACATTTTCTTACTCCCAAGTCATTGCAAATTCTCGAATCATTATTTCTTATGAGTAATTCTCAAAATTAATTCAACTAGTAAACATGAATCTTAAATATTTTCTTAGAAAATCTACGTGTCTCAAAAGCATTCATAATATTCATGATTAACTTATGACCCAAAAAGTAGAACGTCAATACTAAAACCGAAAAATCAACATAGTCCAATTTCTACCACAAAGCCAACACGTGTTGAAATCAACTAATTTCTTATTTCATATCGTAACACGTATAAAATTTCTAGATCATATAAAACATGTATCATCATAAAGCTATTAAACATGTGACGTAAATATATAATTCATATAATTATGAAGGTAACATTATCAAATCATATAAAAAATGTAAACTTACAACTTTAAGGCTTGACGACTGATCTTCCCGGCGCTGATGGTGGCACAACCTTTTACAGGACCTTTGCTTTGATACCAACTGAAACATCTGCTTAATCGTTTTTTTAAACGTGCTAGATTTTTTTTTCTTTTTTCAAGCCTCACATAGCATTTGGCCGAATCATAAAATATTTTGGAACCATTTTAAAAGTAAAACAACCAAATATTTTGTCAACCCAAAAACATTATTTGAAATGTATAGCCCATACTATAACCTCTCAAAACCACTAATAAATAAATCGTCGTAAAAATATCTTTAACATAACTTAAAATCATAAATCATAACTAGTGTGGAAAACTAGCCTCGGTCTTGGGGTTATGTGCACTTCAGTCCAGCAAAGTCAACCATCAAGACCTCCATTAGCATTATTATCATAATCACCTGCATCAATCACACCTAGTGAGTCTAAAAACTCAACACATTATAATCTTGATAACAGCATAAAACATATACAGATAACATACAACAGTGAAAAATACTTGTACTTAAAATATTGTTTTTATGAATATGCATAAACTTTAAACATAACCATTTCTGTAAACATTTTCATGATGCATAAACTTTAAATAAAACCATTTTCATAATGATGCATCAACCTAAAACACAAACATTTTCATAAACTTTTCATAAACTTTTTCGTAAACATTTTAACATCACCCTCAACATATTCATACGAACATGCATACTTTAAACCTCAACATTTTTCTTTTTCTCATTCATATCATGTATCCTTTTATCATGATCATAACATTTTCCTTTATTGAATTCAGATCGTTAATTGTGATTTTCTTCAATCCTCAAAAGTTGATAGATCCATCTACATGAAACCACAGCACTGAGCGGCGGGAACATCAGCGACATAAGATTGTCAACTGAGCCTTGGCCTATCCTCAATCATATCCTCATATCCTCATTTGTCGATGGATCCATCTACATGAAACCATAGTATTGGGCGGCGGGGACATCAGCGACATAAGATCGTCAACTGAGCCTTGGCCTATCCTCATAGTCACAATTACTTCACTTCCTTCAACGTTTTACATTTTCATCACTTTATAAAAATCACTCATTTAATATCCTTTTCCTTTTAAAAACAAGCATGCAAAATTTCTTTTAACGTTACCGTTTCCTCATATAAATCCGTAAACATTTTAAAAGAAACCTTTTAACATATAAAAAATTCATAAATCTTTTAAATAAACATTTTAACATCATAAACCTTTAAAATATGCATTTAAATCATAAAAATTTAAAATAAACATTTTAATATATTAAATCATAACCTTATAAAATAACATTTTGACGTAATAAATCGTAAACATTTAAAATGTCAATTTGACATCATAAATCATAAACATTTAAAATCCATGTCATAAAAATTCATAAACATTTGAAATAATCATATTAGCATATAAAACAGCATTTAGGACACTGCCATGACGTTTACCAATTTCAATGTGTAAAATGATCGTTTTACCCCTGGACGTAAAATTTCACGTTTTTGACTTTTTCTTGATTTCGTTGACTCTAACATGTCCCAAATAATTATTTAAGCTTAAATTAAAATTCCCATAATTTTATTTATCTTAAAACTAGGCTTTTCAATTAATCTTTAATTAATCGTTTTGATGGTGTTTTAATCCCGAAAAACCCCAAACATTAGAATAAAATTCCTAAAATTAAAACTTAGACTTTTAATATTATTTTATCCCTTATGAACAATGGCTCGACTCCCGTGAGCCATGTTTCAAATATTTTGCTTTAAAAACCCTAACATGACACCTAAACTTCGACCCCAAGCCATATTTCGATTTTATCGAGTCACCCCCGAATCATGTGGACCCAAAACCTGACCAACATCCTAGAGTGTCCTACTGAACCCTTAAATCACTTAGAAACCTTCCTAACCAAAAAAATGAAGCCCCAACTCCCAACCCCAAATCTGGCCGAGAACCCCACTAGTGATAGGACTCTTCCTTTTTGCTTCGAGGACCTTGCCACCGAGGCCAGGCCCTAAAACACTAACTCTCACACCTTCCTAAGACTCTAAAACCTCGCCCTAGCCCAGCCCCTGAGCCCTGGACCGAGCCCTTCCAACCCTGCAACCCGTGCGAAGCCTGCACAATTCTGTGCAACTTCTCGGGTAGGAGTCCTTAATTGCAAGGATTCCTCCCAGCCCTTCTAATCCGAGTCCTAGCTTGGCTAGGACTCTCCACTTGACACAACAAGACCCTAGGTCAGACCTGAATCCCAGCCAAGAACAGCACCCCTTGAACATGGAAGTCGAACCCCCAAAGCCCCATGACAGAGAAAACGAATTATGTGCATAGCTTGTGGTGCAACGATTTGTGTGAGTTTAAGACCTTTAAAAATCATGTAACAACGTCTCTTGATCATAACCTTACATCTTGGCAGCCTCTTACAACATAATTCATGAATTTAAATCATAGAACCATGAGTTTACCTCTTGTGCAAGCCATAAATCCGAAAAATACAGAAAAATTTGTTCATGTTCTTCATGCATACAATATTTAAAACAATATTATGATATGATGGATGAGAAAATGTGATGTATGACGTGCCTTTGCGTTTTATACGCACGAACTTATGTTGACGACGAAGAACGGGGCAAGACCTTGGCTTGACACTACTTTGAACCTTCGAATTCCTCCACAATAAATTGTGTGTGTATCTTGTATAGGGAGTGGGGAGAGTTTTGAGTTGGTTGGAGTGTGTGGCCGTGAGTATGGTATAGGTTGGGGAGGGTTCCATATATTTATACACTAATTAACTCACCAATTAAGGCTTAGGCCTAATAAGAAAAGTTTAGGCCCATTAGTGCTTGTTTAGGATTTAATTAAAATATCAAAATAGTTTTAGTAAAATAAGTTTGTGAATTTATTAGTCGGGTTGCCCATAAGTTCGTATTTTTGTTGAAAATCCAACACCGATAAAAATTACGTCCCGGCGTATAAAATCACCTCAAAACCCCATATTTTCAAAAATATGTAAAAGCATGACACTTAATTTAAATAATTTTAAACAATTAATAAATAAAAATATTTTCTATTTCTCAGCCCTCGGTCTCCGTTCCTCGATCGCAACTCAAATAACTTTTTACAAATACATTTTAATGCAACCATGTAGAAAATATATTTTAAACATGTCAATATGCGCAACATAATTAATTCATGCAATTAAAACATTTAATTAAAATACAAGAAAATTTAATAATTGCATGCATGTGGTTTGCGTGGACTTAAAATTTTTGAGGCGTTACAATGGAAATCAAAGATAAGAGAAACAAACAACTAATTTTTTTAATTTTTTTTTCAACAACTCCTCCATCTTTCATATTCCAACTTTAATTGAATTTTTTCCATCATTTTTTCATCTTCAGTCTCTTTCTTTTCTCATGTTACTCCCTTTTTCTTTCACGATTATTTTTTCCTATCCATTTTACAAGTGCTAAAATTTTCATTTCTCTCACATTCAAGAAAGAATTAGTGTATAGGCTTAGAATTTTTGGTAGTTATCATTGGACAATTAGAAATGTATGAACGGAGCTATTGTGTGTGCCTTGACACACAACATTCGATTTTTTTATTGGCTCAAACTAGGACACTAGAGATTAATTTGATATATTGGTAGGCTCAAAAGGCTAAAATGATCCAAAAATTGCCTAAATCATCTGCAAGTCACACAATATCCTTATTTCGCATCGAAGAGTGTTAAGCCAAGTTCTAGACTACTTTTCATTAACAAATCAACTTAGAAAAACCGACAATGTGCATCAAAATAATTATATGACAATTTTTTTTTGAATAAATTCAATTACAGATCTACTTTTTGTGAGGATCAAAGGGCTTCAAATGATATGTTAACAATATAACCAGGCCCAACGGAACTCAATGAATGCCTAGATAACTTATGTGCTTGTAAAATTTATTTCGTATAAGATAGAAATGATAAAAAATCTCAAAATTATGTTGTCTATTCAGTGATACATAGCATGTAATAAATATTCTCTCCTTATCGGGTGTATCAATGATCATGTTGAAACTACACAAATGATTGTTAACTTTTAAGAATTTGTACACATGCACCATAATCCAACCATTTTGGCAAGAATTATCATAATTGGCCTACTGATTTTTTCTTCCACATTTGCCCTACTAGACATTTATTAATAAAGTTTTTCGGCATAAATTAAACAAACTGATTACAAGAATTCAAGTATCAGTAATTAAACCCTCTCCCCCTTAATCTTAAAACATGCATTGCCCTCAATATAAGTTAAATAAAAAAATTAGGACAATTCATACTTGTGGCGATAAGAATTAGTACTCATCTTCATCATCATTTTCTTTCATCGTTGGGAAGTACCGCTCTTCACACAGATATGCTCAATAAAATATTATTAGTTTAAATGTTGTTAAAACATGTGAGTAAAAAAAATTATAAATAAAATGAATAAGTAACTAAAATAAATGTGCAAAAAAAAAAAATTTCGTGGGTTGCGTCCCACACAACACTTTGTTTTTAGTCATCATCTTGACTCTCCTTCTTGTTCAAGGTGGATCGTGTGATCTCTTGGATCCCTTGATTACCACCATATGACCTTCAACCTCCATGGTCATCCTTCTTTGATTAACGTCAATGATGGCTTGAGCAGTAGCTGTCACGCCCCGAGTCCGAAGCATCGGTGACATCCGACATTGTTTAACAATTAAATTGAAAACAATAAAGACTCGTATAAAATCAAACCAATCTTTTTCATAAATAAAGTATTGTCTTACAATGACAATGGAATAAAATACATCAGAGTTGCAAATGCGGAACAAAATAAAGAAAAAATAAAATTCTTGAATCTTGATCTCGATCCTTGATTCACCATCCCCAAAAAGCATCTTGCTCTTCCTCATTCATTTGCTCCTCGTTTTTATCTGAAATTTGTAAGGGGGTGAGTGTTTTGGGAAACACTCAGCAAATGGGGGTCGATCGATTTCCAATGATACATATAGAACTTAATCTTTAAAACATTTCTTTAACAAACTTTCAAATTTTATTACTTTTAACTCATCATAACAGAAACGAAACAGATATGAGACAGAGGTTATCAGACGATTCAGAGTAGTTCAGAAACAGATCAGAACAATTCAGAACAGAACAAATCGGAACAGACAGAACAGAACAGATCGGAACAGACAGAACACTGTTACTCATCTCATTTGCATGGTCAAATTGTCCCCAATATGTTAGTCCTCTAAGGGGTGAGGCCAGAACACGGTTTTATATCCACCGATGGGGGCCAGACAGAACATGGTTTTATACCCACCAATGGGGGCCAGATAGAATTACAATTCTCGTCCCATTTCAAATTCGAACCGTAACAGTGCAACACAGATTCAGAGTTTACCAGACAGAACGTATCAGAGTTTTCAGATATCAGAGTTTCAGACGGATTCAGCGGAACCAAAGAATTTCGAATAATAGACTGAGCATGTAATCGATCTAAATTTTAAACGGACATACTTCATATTTTCGAAAATGGAGACCCACAATCATGCATGTCATAATATATATTCAAGTTTAAAAATATAAACGAATATATAACAAAAGCCCACTTACATTTGTTCATTGGTTGATTCGAAACTCTCTTGAACTTGAACGGATCTCGACCGAACGCGAACCGTATTTTGGACAAGCCTTTGACGGCACTTGGTCGCATTTATGGACAAAAATTTGGCGAGCCTTTGGACAACATCTTGAGTTGATTATGTAGCACTTGGACATGCCTAGACGATGAACACAATAGCCGCGATTTACCTTCCTTCATTTCTTTGCTATGGCCGAAACTTGGAGTGTTTTTTGGGAGAATTATTTTGTGCCTTTATTCAGCATGAGGGGTGGTATTTTCAACACCTCATGGCCGAAATCTTGAGCCCCAAGAAGTGCCATCAATGTGGTCAAGGCTATTCCAAGCATCAAAGGTCATCTAGGTTTTCTAAAGGGACTTTTCTTGCATCATAAATTTGTCCAAACTTTTAGCTCCTTTTCTGGATTAACTTAATGGTCATTTCTTTCATAATAAGTTTGTCCAAAACTTTAGCTCATTTAGTTCCTTCCTTGGTTAACTCAGTGGTCATCTCTTGCACAATAAGTTTTTCCAAACTTTTAGCTTATGGACAATTCTTGCTCAATAAATTTGTCCATTCCCTTAGTTCCTCCTTTATCTTCCTTTTTGGTCATTTTAGGACAAGCATGGTTGAGCTTCATTGAGCTAGGATATTGAATTCATGAGCTAGGGATTTCCTCCCTGACAATCTTGGAGCTTCCTTGAGCTGAGGGTTTTAGCTTATGAGCTAAGGGTTTCTTTCCCAATAATCTTGGAGATTCCTTGAGCTGAGGGTTTTAGCTTGTGAGCTGAGGGTTTCCCCTTCCGAGCGACGTACCCTCAATTCTCAAGGTTTAGCATTGTCTCGGCTTCTTTTTGAGCTATTTCACGAGCTTTTTGAGGTGCTTTGCTTCGAAAAATCCGGGTTCTCACATCCCACCGTCCTTATTGGAAGTTTCGTCCTCGAAACTTGAGTTATCTAAATCTTTAAAGAGGTGAGGGTGCCGAGTGCGCATACGTTCTTCAAATTTCCAAGTTGCTTCTCGTTCCATATGATTTGACCATTGTATATGGAATTTTTCGGCATCTCAGCACTTGGTATTTTGTGTCCATTACTTGAATAGGGACTTCTTCATATTTCATTTCCTCGTTCACATTTCCTTTGATTAGTAGCGGTTCAACTTCAAGAATGCTACTTGGATATGAGACATACTTCCTTAGCTGTGAGACGTGGAAGACGTTGTCAATCCTTGACATGTCTGGTGGTAAAGCCCGCTGATAAGCTAGGTTTCCCATTTTTCTCAGTATTTTGAAGGGTCCGACATATCTTGGAGTTATCTTTCTAGATTTGCTGAATCGAACCACTCCTTTCATAGCGGAAACTTTAACATAAGCTTTCACACCATTTTCAAACTCCAACGGTTTTCACTTTAAATCTGCCCAGCTCTTTTGTCGATCATGAGCTGCCTTGCGTTTTTCCTTGATAATAGCTACTTTATCAACAATTCAAGTACCATGATAGCTTTCTCTCTGATTTCAATACTTCCATGATAATTATTGTTATCGGCAAATTCAATCAAGGGGGGTGTTTATTTAATTCCTCCGAGGTCCATGGCACACGCCCTAAAATATCTTCAATAGTTTGATCCACCATCTTTGCCTTATGTTTAATTCCTTTTGTGTGAACAGTATTTGAGGCTTTGATGATCGAGAAATTTCACACATTTGACACCAAAGAAATTGATTCTCTGGATCTTGGGCTCAAATATAATTGTGGCTAATTCACTATCATGTGTTGGATAATTTTTGCTCACATGGTTTTAATTTCATCGATGCATAGGCAATTACTTGCCCTCTTGAATGAGAACACATCACAATACTCTTTTGATGCATCATTACAAATTATGAAATTCTTGTCTTCTTCGGGAAGTACTAATACTAGCGTAGAAACGAGTTTCTTTTTCAAGATCTAAAAACTCTTCTCACATTCTTCACTCTAATTGAATTTAGAGTTCTTCTGAGTGATCTTGGTGAGCGGAAGAAAATCCTTCAACACATTTTCTTAATAGCCAACTAATCACAAAAACTTCAAATTTCTATTCCAGTATTCGATCAAGGCCAGTCTATGATTGCCTCCACCTTATTGGTGATCCACTGATATGCCCATTTAATAGATTATATGACCGAAGAATGTGACATTTTTTAATCAAAATTCACATTTCTTAAATTTAGTATTTAGTTATTTTCCTCTGAGCATCGGTAGAGCAAGACGAAGATCTTCCTTACGGTCTTCCTCACTTGTTGAATATGCAAGAATGTCATCAATAAATGCTACCACAAACTTGTCGAGGAATTTTCTTGAACACTCTGCTCATGAGTTCTATGAATGTTGCTGGAGCATTGGTCAGGCCAAAAGGTATTATCGTGAACTCATAGTGTCTATACCCTTTTCTTTTTAAGGCTGTTTTAGGAATATTTTCTGCCTTGGCCTTCAATTGTGGTAGCCTGACCATAGATAGGGATTTGAAAAGATCTTAGCTCCTTTTAACTGATAGAAAAGGTCATCTATTCTTGAAAAATGACATTTGTTCTTGATCTTATTGAGTTCTTTGTAGATCGACACACTATCTTGTGCTTTCACCATTCTTTTGTGTCAATAAGACTGAAGCTCCCAAGGAGAGGCACTTAGTCAAATTTGTTTTTGACTAACAAATCTTTGAATTGATCTTTTAGCTTCTTGAGTTCAACTGAAGCAATTTGCTAGGGTTCCTTAGATTTTAGTGTAGCACGAACCATCAAGTTACTTTCGAATTCTACTTCACAGTCTGAGATAATTCAAAGTAACCTTTCCAAAGCTCGCTACCACATGAATATTTTATACCTTGAGCTTAATTCCTTCTTTTGCTTCTCTTATTATTGCTAGTTAGACTTCTTCGCCATACTCCATGCCTTTCTCGTTCTGAGAAGCAGAAAAGAAGGATTTCGGTTCCTTATCCTTACCATAAAATATGATTTATTCTTGGATTGGAGTTTGGCATTCTTACCCCGAACCATTTACCATTGCATGATTCTTGTCCAACCAACCAATTCTCAGAATGACGTTGAAATTTACCATAGTACACTAAATAAAATCGACAATGAATATAAGCGTATCCATACTTATTTTATTCTATCTTAAAATTATCACGATTAATGTCTCAAAACTTAAAATCAATACAGAATCTTAGAACATAACTCCTTATCAGCCTATTGACTTAAGTCCCAATAACCTAGTTAAAATCTCTTACAACCTTGTACGGATGAATCTAATTCCTCAAACAATTCTTCTTTTACTAAATCTGTCTTTAATCAAAACTATGAGCCTAACATGTTTTAATACAAACAAGTTTCGTTGGATGTCTTTCTCCACAAATCTTTCCCCTATTTTTCTTTTTGCTATAAGAAGAGTCAGAACCTATTATGCATGCTACATTTCCCTCGATGTCCACCAATATCTCATAACTCTCTTTATTTACCTAAGGTAATGACCTTAATTTTCTTAACTTAAGTTATTGTTTCTTACCTCTATTAAATATTCCAAAATCTTACGTATTTAAATTTATCGCTTAATATCCCAAATTTAAATGTCAATACCGTTAATTATTGACATAAAAATCAGCTTTTATATCTGAATATCAAAACTTATATAATTCTTATCTCATATTTTCATAAATAATTTATTATTCCCGAATCAAACATTTCATCTTAAGTCGGAAGCTTATCTTCGATAAGTAAATTCCCAAATGTAAGTCAACTTATATCAGAGTATTTGTATTCCCAAAAATATAAGTCAAATTATCTCTGATAGGTATGTTTCCAATATAATTCAACTTATCTTTGTACATTCTCAAAGAAATGTTACACTTCTTTCTTATCGTATCATATAACCATAATACCAGTCTAGCCTACCTTATCATTTCTTCATCATCACTGTTTTTTTTTTTAACTACTTCCATAGGTGCTTCTTCTTCTTCCATGTTTTCCATGACAAGGTGCATATAGTTATGTTGTTCTTGCATTCTATCCATATCACCATGAAGCTTGGAGATGTAACGTTCTTGCTTGCTAGAAAGGTCTTCATGTTGATAAAGAGAGCGGTGAGCAAGATCATTCTCAGTTTCAATCTTTACTATCAACTTTCGATTAGGGGTCGTATCACGTGCGATGGGTTACGTAGTGTTAGGGCGAGCTGGCTCTTTGATCTATCAAGGCGAGAGGTGAGACGTTGTATATCAGTTTGAAGTAGGTTCTTGATCTTTACGAGTTCTTGTTCTCTTGTATTTCTATAGCGAGTTGATCCTTTAGGGTTGCAATCTCTCGTGTTTGGTTTTCAATGGTATGTTGACGCTTGTGAAGGACGGATTGAGCACGAGCACGAAGGCATCCGTTGAGGTAAAATTCCAGAATCGAATAAAGAATAGAAAGGCACAAACAATGTTGTCGTGGGATTTTCGATACTAAGAGTTTGCAGAATGATTGAAGGAAATAGATTTCGAATTTCTCAAAGAATTTTTGGAAAGAATGAGAGTTTGTTTCATATTGTACTTGGCTTTTGCCAAAATTTGACTTCTTCAAATTTTGTCTGTCAAAATCCCAGCGGGATTATGAACCTGGCGGCTCTGATACCACTTAAATGTCACGCCCGAGTCCGAAGCATCGGTGACATCCGGCATTGTTTAACAATTAAATTGAAAACAATAAAGCCTCGTATCAATTCAAACCAGTCTTTTTCATAAATAAAGTATTGTCTTACAATGACAATGGGATAAAATACATCAGAGTTGCTAATGCGGAACAAAACAAAGAAAAAATAAAATTCTTGAATCTTGATCTCGATCCTTGATTCACCATCCCCAAAAAGCATCTTGCTCTTCCTCATTCATTTGCTCCTCGTTTTTATCTGAAATTTGTAAGGGGGTGAGTGTTTTGGGAAACACTCAGCAAGTGGGGGTCGATCGATTTCCAATGATACATATAGAACTTAATCTTTAAAACATTTCTTTAACAAACTTTCAAATCTTATTACTTTTAACTCATCATAACAGAAACGAAACAAATATGAGACAGAGGTTATCAGACGATTCAGAGCAGTTCAGAAACAGATCAGAACAATTCAGAACAGAACAAATTGGAACAGACAGAACAGAACAGATCGGAACAGACAGAACACTGTTACTCATCTCATTTTCATGGTCAAATTGTCCCCAATATGTTAGTCCTCTAAGGGGTGAGGCCAGAACACGGTTTTATACCCACCGATGGGGGCCAGACAGAACATGATTTTATACCCACCAATGGGGGCCAGACAGAATTACAATTCTCGTTCCATTTCAAATTCGAATCGTAACAGTGCAACACAGATTCAGAGTTTACCAGATAGAACGTATCAGAGTTTTCAGATATCAGAGTTTCAGACGGATTCAGCGGAACCAAAGAATTTCGAACAACAGACTGAGCATATAATCGATCGAAATTTTAAACGGACAGACTTCATATTTTCGAAAATGGAGACACACAATCATGCATGTCATAATATATATTCAAGTTTAAAAATACAAACGAATATATAACAAAAGCCCACTTACCTTTGTTCATTGGTTGATTCGAAACTCTCTTGAACTTGAACGGATCTCGACCGAACGCGAATCGTATTTTGGACAAGCCTTGGACGGCACTTGGTCGGATTTTTGGAAAAAAATTTGGCGAGCCTTTGGACAACATCTTGAGTTGATTATGTAGCACTTGGACATGCCTAGAAAATGAACACAATAGCCGCGATTTGCCTTCCTTCATTTCTTTGCTATGGCCAAAACTTGGAGTGTTTTTTTGGGAGAATTCTTTTGTGCCTTTATTCAGCATGAGGGGTGGTATTTATAGGCTGAAAATAAGGCTTTTCAATACCTCATGGCCGAAATCTTGAGCCCCAAGAAGTGCCATCAATATGGTCAAGGCTATTCCAAGCATCAAAGGTCATCTAGGTTTTCTAAAGGGACTTTTCTTGCATCATAAATTTGTCCATTCCCTTAGTTCCTCCTTTATCTTCCTTTTGGGTCATTTTAGGACAAGCATGGTTGAGCTTCATTGAGCTAGGATATTGAATTCATGAGCTAGGGATTTCCTCCCCGACAATCTTGGAGATTCCTTGAGCTGAGGGTTTTAGCTTATGAGTTGATGGTTTCTTTTCCAAGAATCTTGGTGATTCCTTGAACTGAGGGTTTTAGCTTGTGAGCTGAGGGTTTCCTCTTCCGAGCGACGTACCCTAAATTCTCAAGGTTTAGCATTGTCTCGGCTTCTTTTTGAGCTATTTCACGAGCTTTTTGAGGTGCTTTGCTTCGAAAAATCCGGGTTCTCACAGTAGCCAAGAATGGTCCGTCCTAGAATGACAAGAACATTCTGATCGTTCTCAATGTCAAGCACAATGAAATCTGATAGAAGCCTATGTTTATCGATCTGAACTTCAACATCTTCCACAAAATCCAACGGTACCTTGACAGATTTATCTGCAAACTGGAAGATCAGTTCTGTGAGCTTCATCCAGCTCTTTACAAGTTTCTCGTAAAAAGAACTTGACATTACATTCACGTTCACCCCCAAATCACAAATATATTTTCCAACTATTTGGCCCCATATTGCACATGGTACAACGAATTTCCCGGGATCTTGCAGCTTCTGTGGAAGATTTCTTTGTATCTTCTCATCGCCTTCTTCGGTATGTGCCACTTCTTCCAGATCTGCAGACTAAATGTTAATGTGCAGGTTCTTGAAATCTTCTAGACCATTTTTCTTAGAAACTCAGCATTCCAATGTATAATTTTCTGTGGGCTTCATGATGCTCAGTCCAAGTTTCTCGTAAAGAGAACTTGGCATGACATTCATGTTTGCCCCCGAATCACAAATAACTTTTCCCACTATTTGGTCCCCTATTGCACATGGTACATCGAATTTCCCGGGGTCTTGCAACTTCTGTTGAAGATTTTTTTGTATCTCCTTATCGCCTCCTTCGGTAAGTGCCACTTCCTCCAAATCTGTATACTCAATGTTAATGTGTAGGTTCTTGAAATCTTCAAGACCTCTTTTCTTTTGAAACTCAGCATTCAAATGTATAATTTTCTGTAGGCTTCATCCTGTTCAGTCCAAGTTTCTTGTAAAGAGAACTTGGCATTACATTCACGTTCGCCCCTGAATCACAAATAGCTTTTCCCACTATTTGGTCCCCTATTGCACATGGTACAACGAATTTCTCGAGGTTTTGTAGCTTCTGTGGAATATTTCTTTGTATCTCCTCGGCCTCCTTCGGTAAGTGCCACTTCCTCCAGATCTGCAGACTGGATGTTAATGTGTAGGTACTTTTAATCTTGAAGACCTTTTTTCTTTTGAAACTCAGCATTCAATGTGTAATTATGTGGGGGTAGAGAAGTAAGGAAATATCAGTGCACTGATCCAAATCGTATCTCTTACATTTCTTACCTCGGATGCCTTTGCTTGGAGTTGACTCTTCTTCCAGGATGGGCGTGGGATCAAATTTTTCCTTTTCTGCTTCTACCATTCCAATCTCCTCAAGATATATGAAAAAAAAGTTCACTTCTCTCATATTCTTGTCTCCACTCTTTGGTACTACGCCTGAAGATTGAGACGTGAGTTGCCTTGTTATCTGTCCAAACTGCGACTCAAGGATTTTCCAGAAAGCACCAACATTTGCCATGTGCATCTCTAGGTTGTCAAGCCTAGTCTCTGAACGCCCCATCCTCTTTGAAGACTCACTCAAAAAAGTACTGAACAAATCCTCCAAAGATGTTTTGCCTTTGGCACACGAAAAACTTTCATGGTTACTATATAGACTGCTACTTAAAATAATACTAATTTTTTTTTGGAAAATTAGAACTTTAAGCGTGCAAGCAATAGTAGCTGAAAATCTCGCATTTAAAATAAAGGTACTCAAATAACATGTGAAAATACCACAGTTTAAAAATCGCCAAATCGTCAACCTTAGTCTTACGTTTTAAAATAATGCAAATATGAAACTTGTAAAAATCCTGTCAAACATCAACATAATAGAATGACAGAGTATGAAAATATCCATATGCTCTCCTAACTCATAACATGATTTGCGGAAAAATAAGGTCCTCGGGTTAAAATCATCGATATGCTCACCTACATCATTCACGCCTAGTGATTCTAAAGACTCAACACACCAAGATCGTTATAACAAGAATATATAAATAACATGCAACAATGAAAAGTATCGTAGCAAAAATACATTTCATGATCTTAAAAATTTGTATGCATAACCATGACCTGTCGAAGCATAAACATGTTCATATCATATCTCATCATATCGACTTATATATGTTCGTTTTCTTAATTTGAAATTCCGTTAATTATTCGTGACTTTCGTATCATCGTATTAGGCTGGATCCATCTACGTATAATCGCGGTACCCAGCGGCGGGGACGTCAGCGACATTATTACCCATCCACTGAGCCTTGGCCTTACATGTCATCGTACCATCATATCATTGTATTAGTCACAACCAACTCCCTTCCTTCAAAGCATGTCATCATATTCATCACTTAATAAAATCAAGCATATATGTAAATTTTCCTTAAAATCAAACAAGCAACATATTTTTCATATTTACATTAAAAGTCATGTTCGTGATAAAATAAACATATAAAACATGTCAAATCATTTTTAGGGCGCTATCAGGACTAAAAACTCGACACGTGTGCAAAATGACCATTTTGACCCTGGAAACTCTAATTGACCATTTTACCCTCGAATCTCTAAATTTCGATGCGAGGCCGACCAACCCGAATCAGCCTTGAACCTACACTTCCTAGCCCACCTTTGGACCCTCCTAGACTGACCTAACCCCAACTCACAGCCCCACGCACACTGAAAGACGCTAACACTCGCTAGCCCACAAACACGCCCCAACTAGAGCAACCCTTACAATTCTCTCCCGATCGGCCTTTTGACTCCGTCCAGCAGTGCTTGAGCCCTACTAGGCCACAGATCATACCCACAAGGGTCTGGTCCAAGGCTAGGGTTGGCCCTTGCACAGCCGGCACAACAAAAGCCCATGATCTAGCCATACCCGAGCCCAAACCACCACAAAAGCCGATCAACCCTCACAAATTCTCACCCTCAGCCGACTCCAGCACCTTGAAACCTATTTCCTTTACGTGAACCACCCTCTAACAACCAAACGTAGCAGACCCTTGAATCAATATCAAGAAAGACGTGAGTTATGAGTCAAATGATGCATATTTCATGTCAAACTTTTGTAAAAATGACACCACATGATAATTCAAAGGATTCATCAGGAAAATACATATATATCAGCATATAAATGATGTAAATTAGGAGAAAAAGAGATACATGGCATGCCTTAGCGTTTAACCACTTGAAAAATTTGAAATCCTTGTGTAGAAATCGCACCGGAGAGGCGTGAAAGAATTTTTCACGAAAACATGAGGGAGAACCGCGGTGACTGCTGAATATTTTCGGAAAAATCTGATGTTTCTTCTATGGGGAGGGCGTCCGAGAGGTAGGTTAGGGTTAGGGTTAGAGTGTGGAGTCTTTAAATAATATACTACCTGCACAATAAAATCTGCCTCCAACCCACGTCTCTGTAACCAAAGCTCCAATTTCTTTACTACTTGTGAGGTAAACATCTGATCTCCGGATGGAATTGAAACTCTGATTTCCAAATCCATAGCCTCTGGTATAACTCCTAGTCGCTTGAAAAAAGAATTGGATATAAACAAATGTGTAGCTCCGGAGTCTAGCAATGCATACGTGGCTACACCTGAAATATATATCCTTCCTGCGACAAACCGTACCATCAAATCTGATCGCGTTGAAACTTAAGAAATTTCTACTTCCAATTATCCCAAAATCCTCAAAAAATTACTGATTTACTCATAGCACCCACATAAAAATCTCGAATTTGTTTCCCTCAAAATTTTAGAAATTGCAATTTGGCCCTTAAAGTTTCGAATTCTATACAATTTGGCCCTACAATGTTTGAAAATTGCAATTTTCCCAACAAATTTTTGAATTTAGCACATTTAAACCTTAAAATTATCGAAAATTAATAATTTGACCCCAATAATTCGAAAAATTCAAAAACAACCCTTAAAGTTACGGTTATTGCAATATGGTCCCTTAACCCTTAATCAATTCAATTCGATCCTTAAGTCTAACCATTTAGAACATGCAATCTAATTTATTCTAGGTTCTCCATCCCTAAATAATTCCCACAATAATAATAAAACTCATGCAATCAAGGCTGTAAATTAAAATTTCTTAAGTATAAAGGTTACCGGTGATCAGTGTAGATTCTGGCTCCGCCTCAGGCTCCTCCGCATGCATCACATACGCCCTGCCAGTAATGGGGCCCTTGTTCTTAGGGCATTCTACCACCTTGTGTCCCTCTTATTTGCATACGAAGCATCTGAAGGTATCCCACATGCATTTGCCGTAGCGTAACTTGTTGCATTGCTTGCACGGCTGACCCTCCTTCGGCTTAGGAGCCCCTAGTGCCTGTGGTGGCTAGTGCTGTCTGGACCTCTTAAAATATCCTTGGGGCTTCTGCTGCCCCAAATGCCTCGGTGGCCCGGTGAACTGCTTCTTCTGTGGCTGTGAGCTAGACTAGGTCTGATGCCTTTTCCACTGCATCTCTATATCAATGTTCCTCAGGGCCTGCTCCGCCTGAAAAGCACAAGCGGTGGCCTCGTCATAGCCCGCCAGTCTCATCAGCATAACGTCCTGGCGCAAAGTGGGGGCACAAAGTGACAGCTCCAGTCGAACTTCCTGATAAATTCGGCAACCGTCGTGTCCCCATGTCAGAGACTCGTGAACTCCCTCGTGAAGTGACATCTGCTGGAAAATATTTATTGTAGAAGATCTCCTTGAACTGATTCCAAGTTAGGGTAGTCAAGTCCACCTCATGAGCAGCTCCCTCCCACCAAAAGGATGCGTCATCTTCCAAGTACTGAAAATGTAGCTCCAAAGATCGAATCCAACCCTCCGCCACGAAAGGGTCAGTGGAACCCCTGAACTCCTTTGGGTGGAGCCGTCAGAACTGCTCATATATGTCTGTCTGGGGTCGGGAGCCTAAAACTGTGCCTGCTCCATAAGTCTGGCAATAACCTCAAAGACTCGGGTAGCTGCATCTCCTGGCGGTGGTGGTGGTGGTGGGAGGCCTGTATAGCCTCCAGTAGTATCATCTAGTCGGTCCGTACTAGGGGCGCATCTGGGAGGCATGATATCTGAATACAGTCCAAATTCCATACGTAATCCATCATGGATTTTATTCTAGTTTTCAAAACATTTAGTCCTTAAATCATGAAAGCAACAAAAAATGCACTGTGAATCGCTTTAAAACATGTATAATGTAATCATGAAGGTGATAGCATTAAAATATTTAAAACATTTAAAACTTACAGACTTGAGGCTTGAAGCCTGAGCTGCAGAAGCTGGCGGTGACATAATATACTACTAACTGTAAAAACTGCTATTAAAATACTACAAAATTTTTATTCCCGAAAATTAGAACTTTAAGCGTGCATGCAATAGTAGTTGAAAATATCGAATTTTAAAATAAAGGTACTCAAATAACAGTTGCAAGTACCACAGTTTAAAAATCGTCAAATCGTCAACCCTAGTCTTACGTTTTAAAATAATGCAAACATGAAACATGTAAAAATCCTGTCAGACATCAACAAGATAAAATGACAGAATATGAAAATATTCATAATCTCTAGCAACTCGTAATATGATGTGTTGAAAAATAAGGTTCTCGGGTTAGCTTGCGCACATCAAGCCCCTCCTACTCAGACTTCGACGCCTCCAGTCTCCTCATCGATATGCTCACCTGCATAATTCACGCCTAGTGAGTATAAAAACTCAACACTTCAAAATCGTTATAACAAGTACATATACATAACATGCAACAATGAAAAGTATCATAGCAAAAATTCATTTCATGATCTTAAAAAGTATGCTTAACCATGACATGTCGAAGCATAAACATGTTCATATCATATCTCATCATATCAACATATACGTGTTTGTTTTCTTAATTCGAATTCCGTTAATTATTTATGGCTTTTGTATCATTGTATTAGGCGATGGATCCATCTACGTATAACCGTAGTACCCAGCGACGGGGACATCAGCGACAGTATTATCCTTCCACTGAGCCTTGATCTTATAGTTCATCGTATTATCATATCATCGTATTAGTCACAACCAACTCCCTTCCTTCAAATCATGTCATCATATTCATCATTTAATAAAATCATGAATATACGTCAATTTTCCTTCAAATCAAGCATGCAACGTATTTTTCATATTTACATAAAAAGTCAAGTTCGCGATAACATAAACATTTAAAACATGTCAAATCGTGTTTAGGGCGCCGCCATGAATAAAAACTTGACCCGTATGCAAAATGATCATTTTTCCCTTGGAAACCCTAATGACCATTTAAAACCCGGACCTCTAAATTTCGACCCGAGGCCAACCAACCCGAACCAGCTTTGAACCAAGCATTCATAGCCCACATTTCGACCCTCTTGGACTGACCTAACCCCAGCTCACAGCCCCATGCACGCTGCAAGACGCAAACACTCCCTAGCCCACAAACACTCCCCAACCGAGACCAACCATTACACTTATCGCCCTATCGGCCTCATGACTCCATCCAGCAGCGTTGGAGCCTTCCTAGGCCACGGCTCAGACCCACCATAGTCTGTTCCAAGGCTAGGTTCGGCCCTTGCACAGCCAGCGCACCACAAGACCATGATCTAGCCATACCCGAACCCAAACCGCCACAAGTGCCGATCGGCCCTCACAAATTCTCACCCTCAGCCGACTCCAGCACCTTGACACCTCTTTCCTTGACGTGAACTGCCCTCTAACCGCCAGCCGTAGCAGCCCTTGCATCAATATAAAGAAAGACGTGAGTTATGAGTCAAATGATGCATATTTCGTGTCTAACCTTTGCAAAAATGACACCACATGATAAGTCAAAAGATTCCTCATGCAAATACATATATATCATTAGAGAAATGGTGTAAATTATGATAAAAAGAGATACATGGTGTGCCTTAGCATTTAACCACTCGAAAACTAGGAAATCCTTGTGTAGAATGCGCATCGGAGATGCAGGGTAGAATTTTTCTTGAAAACTTGAGGGAGAACCGAGGTGCCTACTGAATATTTTTCGAGATATCTGATGTTGCTGCTATGGGGAGGGCGGTCGAGAGGTAGTTTAGGGTTAGGGTTAGAGTGTAGAGTGTTTAAATGGTATACTTAAGCACAAATGGGCCCTTAAATAAATATTAAATGGATTAAAAGGGTTTTGGGCATATCAAGTAAGAAAACAAACCCATCGAGCCCCAATAACACTCCAAAAAATATTTTGTTTTAGTACGTTTTAGAAAGTATTGCTAGAACCCTCAAAAAGTCTCCCAACTCGCAAAATTTGGAGTATCAGCTAAAAATATGACCCGACAGGTAAAAATACCCCTCCAAGGCCCATTTTCAAAAATCTCACCTAAAGACACCATATATTAAATAATTAAAAAGAATTATTTAATAAAAATATTTTTTCTAATTATCCCTGGTCTTCATTCCTAGTTTGAGTGCGAAATACAAACTTAAAGTCCTAATGCATGAAATCTTAAATACCCAAGAAATAAACACATAATCATGCAATAAATGCATAAAAATCATTAAACACATATTTTAAATAAAAACCATAGATTGCATGCAGTCAGGTTACGTAGTTCAAATTTACTAGACCTTACAGTTACGTAGGCTAGGATTATATTGATTTGGAAAAGAGTTACCTCGATAGTCGTCATATCCATGATTATTGATGTAATGTGCTGTTTTCATGCTTGGCCCTTTTTTTGCAGCTATAGCTGCTACTTCAAATGTATATTGTCCTTTATTCATTGATGCGAGTTGGGTAGTCAGTGCAGAAAATTGCATAGTAAGTGAATTGATGGGGTCCACTACATACAACCGGGTTGTTTTCTTCACTCCTTATATCTCACTGGGCCACTGGTAGATGTTGATTGTCATCTGCTCAAGCAAATCGTAAGCTTGGTCAAGATATTTCGCAAATATTGTACCACCAGTGGCTGCATCAACCGTCATCCGTGTCTGGCCATTCAACCCATTATTATAGAACAACTCAATCTGCACCCAGTATTCATAACCATGGTTTGAGCATCTTCTGAGAAGTTCCTTGTAACATTCCCACTTCGTACAACTGCTCATATTCGGTATGCCGAAAGGTGCTGATCTTGATCTTCAGCTGTGCAGATTTGGCATGTTGGAAATATTTTGCAAGGAATTTTATAGCCAATTCCTACCACGTAGTTATGCTCCCTAGCGGCAGTGAATGGAGCCAAACTCTAGCTTGATCCCTGAGAGAAAATGGAAACAGATTCAATCTACTAATATCATCAGGAACATTATTAATTTTTACTGTGTCTGTAATATCCAGGAACGTCATCAGATGCAAGTGCGGATCTGCAGTTGCTGCTCTCCCAAACTCTTTCTGCTGAACCGTGTTAATCAGTGATGGCTTTAGCTTGAAATTTGATAGGATCGATTGACGTGTCAAGAGTGTTTATAAGGGGGGTTGAATAAACACTCTCAATTAATATTGGTCTTATCGAATTTTTGAGTTCAGTTTGGTGACAAACTGATTCTCGGAATCTTGTTGGTCAATATCAATCAGTTAAACTGAGGTAGTTGCGGAAGGTAACTGACTGACATATAGAATACAGAACTGAAATAAAATACACAAGGATTGTTTCTGGATGTTCGGAGAATTCAATTACTCCTACGTCACCCCTTCTATCACAAGGATAGGATTTCCACTAAAAGACTTTGATCCAATACAACACTTGTACAGACCCACTTCAGTTAGGACTTACCCACTGCCTAAACTGAAACTCTTAGTATTACAAAATAATCTCTGTGCGTAACTGATCTTAGTACTATTGAATTAACAAATATTACAGAGTGCTAGTTTGCTCAACTTGTAGCCTTGATTGCTACGAATAAATCAAGTAAGAGTGAGCTGAGATTTTGACAGAGTAATAGCAAGTTTTGAATGATGTATCGTCACTTCTTCTTTTTCTTCTGCCATATTTATACTCTTCTTTTCCAACGGTAATCTTGAGATAAATTTGAATCTTTGTATCCGTTGGTTTCCACTTGATTATTCCTTCGATATTGTTTGCTTCATTTATTGTAATTCGGCGTCTTAATTGCTTTGTCCGGAATGCGTTGTTTTAAGTAGTCTTGGTTGTTGTGCGGTGCTCTTGTAATCTGTTATGTCTTCTTTGTTCTTTCCCGAGACATCTTCAGTTGAGAGACTTTGAGGCATTCGGCTGAATGTTTTAACTGATCAGTTCCAACTGATCAGTTTACTCTGTATCATAGTATCAGCTGATTTCAGTTGATAAGTTCAGTTGCCGAATTTGCTTGCGCGTATCAGTTGATTCATATTTTGTTAATCGATTGATTCATGTTTTGTCAAACTCCAGAATCTAGTTTCCAACAAAATTTTTAGCATTTATCGTTCTGCGAGCTATGCCAGAGTAGTAGGCATTGATCACCGTTTTGAAATTGTCTGTGATAGGCACCACAGGAGGGAGTGGGTTTTCGTTCTCTCTGTATTCAGCCATTGATTTAACCTCTTCTCTTCGTATTTTTCTCAAGGCTCTTGCGGTCTTTTCAAATTTTGGATCAAAAAGCAACGAGTTGAGACTTTGTGTTTTTTGCATAAACTACAACAGAGGGGAATCAGGTTAGTGACTAAATAATAAAAAAAAACAAATCTATATTAAATCCTAGACTAATTAATAGCGATATTAATATTAAAATTAATTAGAGTACTTCCTCGACAACGACGCCAAAAACTTGTTGCTATATTTGAAAACCGCAAGTGTGCGGTGTCAGGTTTTAGTACTCGATGGAGCATAGATGTCGATTTCACAGAGAGTGCAATTTAATTATACATTAATTACCACAATTAAAATAATCAAACTTTATTTAGAAATTTACTAGGCTGTTTGTTGTTAATTATGAACTAAAACTAATGAAAGCGCACAAATGTTTAAAAACCAGTGAGAATAAGAATCTAAAGGTACGATTTCACTTGGTCTTCACAATATTAAACTATCATTGAGATCAATATATATAATTTCAGCTCGTTTACTACCCAATAATTCTCAACTATTTCTAATCTCTTTCCCAAGTGGTTCGTACAAATCTATTAAAAGGTCAACTTCTATATACCTATCAAAAATCAAAGAACAAATAATTTCAATTGCACAATAATTCTTTTAATGTATTTGTTTGAGTTATCGGCCTCTGAGCTCTATAAACACCAACAATATATTTTCTTACGGTCCTATTCAAAATCCCTACTCCCGAGTCATAGATTTCAAATAAAAATGATAATTCCATTATTGATCAAGTAATTGGACGCACTAAAATCCGGAAAATATAAATAAACAAGAAGAACTTTGCATATAACAATTAATAAATAAAGATTCGACCAAGCTACATCGTCCTCTAGATTAAAGAAATTAGTTCATAACGGAAAAAAGATAAAAAAAATTCACGTTTTTTGACATCACTAATAGACTAAAATTAAGTAAGAAGAATGGAAGAAGAATCGAATCAGAATTGTGACTCCTTCAGTAACGTCCCAAAAATTTGAAGGTCCACGTAAACCACATACATGAAATTTATCAATTTTTTTAGGTATTTAATTAATTATTTTGAATGAATTAAATACATGTTTGTGAGATGAATATGTGTTTTATTGTATGATTTATCAAAGTTTCATGCATAAGGGCTTTTAGTAGCTTTCGCGCTCGAACGATGAAAAACCGATGATAATTAAGGAAAAATGTTTTCATTATATATTTATTTTCATTATTTAATATATAGTGTTAATAAGGGTGATTTTTGAAAATGGACCTTGTTAAGACATTTTTATTCGACGAGTCGTATTTTAAACAGGTACGCAAAATTTAGCGAATCGAAGGACTTTTTGAGGGTTAGGGAATATTTTCAAAAACGTACCTAAACGAAATATTTTTTGGGAATTTTATTCGGCTTGATGGGATTATTTTGTTGCTTAATGGGCCAAAAATCCTTTTAAACAATTTAATTTTTATTAAGGGCCCATTAGTGTATAATTATATTAACTTAACCACAATAATCAAACCCTAAACACCCCCACAACTCATGGCCGCCCTCTCCCATTCAGCAGCAATATTCTGAATTTCCAGCAGCTCCACCTTCGAAAATCCTCTCAAAGTTTTTAAAGAAATCATTCCCTGCATCTTCGGTGCTCGTCCTACGCAAAGATATCTAAAGTTTCAAGCGTATATTCGCAAAGGCATGCCATAAATCCCTTTTTCTCATCATTCACGCTAATATATGCTGATGTGTGTGTGTTTGCATGAGGAATGCTTAAATCCTTTATGTTGAATCTTTTATGCATTGTTTTGTCACGAAATATGCATTTGTTGACATATAACTCACTGTTTTTGTTGTTGTTGTGTAAGAGGATGCCGATTTGTGATGCTAGGGGGCTTAACACATCAAAGGGTAAGGTGTCTAAGTGCTGGAGTCACGAGTTGGTCACATTTTGTGGGAGGGCCGATTGGTTTTCTTGAGGGGCTAGGGTTTGCGGTTGGTCGGGTGAAAGTAAAGGTAGGCTCGGAAAAAGAGGGATGAACCAGGCCATGGTGCAGTCCAGAAAGATCCAAAGCGAGGCCTAGGGGACATACATACATAGTTGGTCTTGAGTAGAAGGGAGTTCCAAGAGCTAGGAGTCGATTTAGGACGATACGGTGGCTAAATTGTGTGTTTCTTGAGGAACCGAGGGATGCGCAAGCATGGAGCCAAGAGCAATGCCTAGTTCGGTCAAGGAGCGTCCAGAGGTGGGCTAGGAAGAATTGATTAAGGTGTGGTCCCCGTTGGTTTGGTCTAAGGTCGAGAAATCGAGGGTTTAGTACACTAGGGTTCGAATCGTTTTGGTGCAGAAAAATCCAGCAACTTTCAGGTGCTGTTCGAGGGTCTTAAGTGGGCTGGTCTAGGTGGTTTAAGGGCTAGTAGGGTATGGTTGAGGCAGGGTTTAAGCTCGGAAAGTTTTGGTTAAGTTTCGAGTTGATTAAGATTAAAACCGAGACCCAGGTCCAAATTTTAAAACGAATCGTATAAGTTATGAAACATGCAGTACTTTTCACTGTTGCATGTTATGAATATGCACTTGCGATTCAGGTCTATCGAGTCATTAGACTCACTAGGTGTGAATGATACAGTTGAGCATATTGATGAGGAGATTGGAGGCATTGAAGACTGGGTAGGCTGAGCTGGGGGTGCACATGTTTACCCGAGGACCGTGCATTTTTCTGGATATTATGGTAATGAGTCATGGGTGTAAATAATATTTAAAATATTTTTGCATATATTTATATGTTGATGATTTTGACAGATGTTGAGTTCTTTTAAAATAGAAGACTAGGAGACTGATTTCATTTTAAGATTTAATTGACTGCAGTTATTTTTATTCAATGGTTGGTTGATTTTTTTTTAGAAATGCATGATTGACTACTTTTATTGCATGCATGTGTTCGAGGATTTTCGAAAAGAGATTTGAAAAAAATATGTTTCAGTAGATTTTTAAGCAGTAGACATTTATGTTGGTATTAGAGAAAGGGTCCTGTATAGGGTTGTGTCATCGCCAGCTTCTGCAGCTATGTTTTCAAGCTTCAAGTCTGTAAGTTTAAATGTCTTAAATGTTTTTACTGCTATCACCTGCATGTCCTAAATTTCCTCATTGCGACTGTTTTAACATCACATTCTCTTGTGATTACTATCATCACTGGTCGGGAAATTTTCTTGTTTCCATATTCTTTTCTCATAGTAGCTAGTTCCATCACTCTATTGTTAAATCTTTCATCAAAATCGTTCATGGATTCCCCATGCTTCATTTTTATACTGTAAAATTTCTGTATGGCCACAAAAGTTTTGTTTTCTCTAGTTTGATAATTGACATCGCATAATTAGATCAGTTTCTCCCAAATTTCTTTCGTAGTTGAGCACATTTTAATCTTGCTGAAGGTGTTCTTATCTAGTGTTTTATAAAGCATTTCCTTTTCTACTTTGTCCAGGTTTGCTTCTTTTTTCCTTCCATTCTATACTTTATTTTTCAACCATCTTTGGTTCATATTCTATTAGGATCGAAGCTAAATTTAGAGGGGGTTGAATAAGTTTAGCTAAAAATATATTTTTGTTGGGTTAGAAACATCGACATTTTTTTCTTGTCAGTAGAGTTTTTAGCAACTAAATCAGTCTAGTTGTGGGAAAGTAGGGTTACTCAAAATGCACTACAACAAACGACAAAGGATAACTCCAAATCCGCGGATTCGTTACAGTCCCTCCTGTGATACTCCAACCTCCCCATGAGTTGGTTATTCCTAAATGAGTCATGAAGGGTATAACGAACTTACCCTGTCTCCACATTGGATCAAGAACAGGGTCAGAAGGATCAAAAACTGCTAATTCATACAGAGCCATCGAGCCCGCCCAACGAGCAACCAGAACTGTATGCATTATATGAACGGAAAGCAACCGGCCGGGATCATTCAATACAATGGTATGAACACGATACCAAGGCAAACCAATGGAAAATACCCATTTCGCAAAGAAAAACGGACATGCGTAACTTTATTGCATTGTAAAAGACTATACTATGACTATCATATGGATCTCCCTTGTTCAAGGGATTAATTCCTAACAAGGGAAGCGTTAGGTTAATTTTTATTCTATTCTGTTCATAATAATTGAACAATTCTGTTCGTAGGAACAAAGAGAAGCAGGTTTATTCTATACTCGATAAGTACCAATACGCAACGCGGGGTTGATACCATTAGAGTTTTTAGCAAGTAAACCAGTCTAGTTGTGGGAAAGTAGGGTTACTCAAAAATGCACTACAACAAACGACAACGGATATACGGATATATCCATTGTCGTTGGTCATTTAAAACTATTGGAATTGATCGTGTTGTTGAAAGTTCATTCAACGACAACGGGTTTTGAGTAAGCTGTCGCTCATTAGCGACGGTTTAAGATATACCGTCGCTATCATTGCGACGGTAACCGTCGCTAATTTTTACCGACGGGTTTTGAGTAAGCTGTCGCTCATTAGGGACGGTTTAAGATTTTAGCGACGGTTTCTGACTAAGCCGACCCAAATTAGCGATGGTTCTTGACTAAGTCGGCGCTAATTAGTGACGGTTTAGACATAATCCGTCGTTAATTTTTTTAAGTAAAACAAAAAAATTAATTTTATAATTTAATAAATGTACCAAAAAACTTACAATATGACTAAGCTAATAATATTCATGATCTTAACTAACACTTCAAAATTTACCAAGGATTGAAGCGAAAAAACGTATCCTAAATCGAAACTAAAATCGTCTAAGAGAGAAAAAATTTTTCGTGTGTAGGAAAATGGATCGAAAACACGGATATTTATAGACAATTAGAGACGGTTGTATATTTAACCATCGCTATTAGCGACTGTTGTTCTTTAAACCATCGCTATTTTAAAAGTTGCGACTACTTTAATAAAACTGTCGCAATTTTTAAAACAGTTGAAAGCGACAGTTTTGTTTAAACCGTCACTATTTAAAAAATTGTGATGGTTTAATAAAACCATCACTAAATATTCTCTAAAACCGTCGCTAATTAACACGGTTCGCTAAAATCGTTGTTGTTTCTCCAAAAAAACACGCTAATCACCAATGGTTAGCTAAAACCGTTGTGGTTTGTCCAAAATCCACGATATTCCACAACAGTTTTCTAAAACGTTGTCGTTTGTCCAAAAAAAAACGATAATCCACAATGTTTTTGTTAAAACCGTTGTTAAAAGTAAAAACACAACTGTTTTCCAATAAAATCGTTGTCTTTTGAGTGTTGTTGAAGGCATATTTTCTTGTAGTTATGGTTGAAGAAATGACTTTGTGGAAATGGGTTAAGACAGTTTAGCAAAATAAATGAAAAAGGTAATATGAATATGAGATTGTTTCTTGATGTTTCAAGATTTCGACACTCCTACATCACCCTTTCTTCTTCGCGGAAGGTTTGCACTAAAAAAATCTGGTAGTTACATGCAATTTGAAATCACCCACTTCAGCATGACAAACATTGTCTGACTGAAACTCTTAGTAAAACTCTTATCTAAAGAACTTTGAGAAGTAAGACTTCTTATTTTCAATTACAAATAGCACCGAAAAATTCAAAGCACAACTATGATCCTTGAACTGATATGATAATGATATATCGGGGTGTGTTGATTTTTTAGTTGGGATTCGAAGGCTTTATAAAGAAACTATCAGTTTCTTGTATGATCAAAGATAAGGTGATAGTAGTCATATTTAGACTCATGTCAATTGATCTATTGATATATTCAATTTGCAACGACAAAATGTTCCAAATATATTTGTTCATGAATATGGATGTCCTTGTGCTAGTCATCGTCCTTTCTGATATATTCAAAACTTTGACTGTAACTCTAAACTTTAATCACTGATCGATAAATAGGAAAGCTTTATCAGTTGACTCTGATTCTTAATCACTTATCAGACTGATTTACCAAAAAGGAAAAGATTTTATTCTGATTGATAGCAATAGGGGGAGCTTATTAGTCGACCTAGAATAAGTTTAGCTAATAGAATCCTTCACATGTTTTTATCCATGAGTTATGTAACGTCCCAAAAATCTGAAAGTCCACGTGAACCACGTGCAAGCAAGTTATTAAATTTTTTTCGTATTTTATTAAATTGTTTTAAAGCATTAAATGCATGTTTATTTTATTAAATTGTGTTTAATTATTTTATGCATGTTATGCATAATTTTTTCATAATAGGATTTATTTCATAATATTTTAAAAGTTCATGCATTAGGATTTTTAAGTTGCATTTCGCGCTCAAACGAGGAACGGAGACTGGGGAATTACCAGAAAATTATTTTTATTACATGATTAATTTTTATTAAATAATTTAAGGTGTTTTAAAGGCATTTTTCAAGAAATGAGCTTTGTTGGGTATTTTATTCCGTCAGAAAAATAATTTTTAACGGTACGTAAATTTTATCGAATCGGGGTACTTTTTGAGGTGTTCGACTATTGTTTTCAAAAACTTCCCAACGCGAAATATTTTCGGGAGTGTGTTGGGATTTAATAGGCTTACTTTTAAGCTTAACTGGGCTCTAAAACTCTTTTTAAACTTTTAATTAGCAATTTAGGGCCCATTAGCTATTTGTTAACTATTTAAATAATACTTAACCTACACTAAACCTAATTATTTCTCACAGCCGACACCTTCCCCTCCCCTATCAGCTTTCCTCTTGTTTTCAGCACCTCTCACAGCTGAGAACCATCGGGCCAACCACCCTTCTTGCAGAAGAAATTCATCTGGCGCACATCCTGACCTCCGTTCTTCATCGTTCTTGCGTAAGAATCATCAAAGAGCACGCATTGTATCCATATTGCTGCATCATTCATGTGTATATATGGCTGTTATGTGTGATGTTTTATGGAGGTTTCATTTGGCATGTGCAGGATCCGAGTCCCATGGTTTGTTTGTTCGGTCCATGCATGTATCATTCTTTTTGCATCTCACGTTTGTTTTCCTGGTGCAAGGGTTGCTGATGAGAGCCTTGAGGGGCCATAAGCGTCGAGAAGGAAAGGATAGTAGGCTGGAACCGAAGGTTTATCGCTATAAGAGGGCAGATCGGGGAGCTGTGAGGAGGGGCCCGTTTTGAGAGTAGAACGAGCTGTTGAGTGAACCGCTTGCGTGGAGGACCGTTCCAGGCCGTGGACCAGCCCCTGCTGGGTCTAAGCCATGGCTTAGAGGGGGCCCCAAGCTGCTGGACACGCCTTTATAACAGCTGGTGGTGTGAGGCGAGGCGGCCGTGTGTGTGTGCTTTTGTGTTTTAACGACCGCGTTTGTTGTTGTGTGTTTTCTTAATTGCTCGCAAGTTATAGTAAAATGTATTTTTGAGTGCAAGTGTCGATCCCACGAGAAGTATGTATATAAATGTATATTAGTGCTTGTGATTAAAATAGTCTCGACCTTATTTAAAAAATTCAATTAAAAGATTTGGTTGCAAGAATAACTAAATTGAAAATGGATTTAAATGTAACACCAAATTGTAACAAATAACAATGAAATAAAGGATCTAGAGGTCCGATTTCACGCAACTGTCCACCATGTGTGATTTCTTGTAGCTATGTTATAAAAATCATTCTGTATTCATTAGCCAAGAATCCTATAATTATCTACTCCCTTTCCCGAATGTTAAGTACATATTAGTTATCTAAAAATAGATTGCAACGTTCCCATCATTAATCTACAAATAAATAACACATCAAGCACTAGATTCTCTATGGGCTTCGATAGCATTATAGGTCCTTCCGAACTATATAAATACCATTGATATATTTTCTCATTTTTGTTTATAATTTCCTCTTCCGAGTGATAAATTGTAAAGCATATAAATTATTCAAATTATAGCCAATAAATTGAAAGCATTAGATTAGAACATACAAATGAACATATGAAGAACTTAAATAGCTTAGTTCATAGATTCTAACACATGGTTTCTAATTTTGTTCCATCTTTCCTCTAGAAATAAAAATTAATTCATAATACACAAGGCAAAACAACAAAACATGTTCTAAAACAAGACATATCAAATGAAAAATAATAGAAAGAAGAACTTAGAACAAGAGTTTGAAGGGCTGATTCCGTCCCCGGAGTTGTGCAAAAGATTTCCCAAAAAACTCGATGAATTATGGATCTTCAATCTTCTAGCTGCAAGCCTCCACTCTTCCCTTGGCTCCACATTACCCTAGATGTTGAGTAAGTGATGTCTTTTTATAGTCCCAGACAAAACTCACATCGCACACACAAAAATTTTGGACTTCCATGCGCAGCAGCACCAAAAATACATATTGTCCAGATTCTGTCTTGCAATGACCGCGGGTGCGGTTAGGAAGGCATCGCGGGTGGCGGTACTTCCACTGGTGTGTGAGTGCAGGTGCGCGCGTGGTGTATTTTTAGTGCGGGTGCAGTGCTACACCGCGGGTGCGTGCAAATATAAGCCGGGTGTCGCTGTAGCCTCTGTATTTTTGATCTTTTGCACTTTCCAATTCAACCTTTAATACTCCAAACTCTTATTCAAAGCTTCCAAACTACAACAACAAAACAACAACAATCACATAAACCTCCTCAAGAATCATAAAATTCCAAGTTAAAAACCAGTAATAAAAGTGCAATAAATTGCACTTATCAAACTCCCCAAAACTTAGGATTTTGCTAGTCCACAAACAAACAAGTCATGAAATACTTTAAAGAACTTGGCCTCAAGATAATTTATCTAACTCTTTTCATGCATTCACAAGTCAAATCAATCCAACCAATTTTTCATCCGGGTATAATCATGCAATCGGTTAATTTTCTTAACTTCTAATCTCTTCAAGTCATGTTTCAAAACATTCTCAATCGATTTCAATTTTTACAAACACAAATCAAGAGGTCTTTTTCGGTAAAAATTGGGTTCAAAGTAATATTCATTCAAGAAAAGAGTACCCAATAAATATTTAATGCAATGAGGTGTGTGTAAAGTTTATCAAAATTCGTACTCAATGTAAGTGTTTATCGATTGTCCATAGGCTTGATCCTCCCAATCCATCTCCACTAGTATATTGGACAACTATGACTTGGTCAATAGGATTTGCAATGCTTGTAATGTTAGGCCTTGGCTCATGGCTACAAATGAAGATTAGGAATTCAAATAAGGGAGTAAGTTGAATTATTATCTCTTTTGCAAACTCCACTTTTTTTATCTCTATTTTTTATTCATTTAATCTCTTTTTTTTTTTTTTCTCCAACTTCTTCAATGAAACATCATTCATTTTTCTTTTCTTTTGTAGGAGAATTTCAATTTCTTTAATCCTTTGAATTTTTACTCCTTTGTAAAGGTAGAAAAATAATGTATAAGATATTCAAAGGGGTGGTAAATGTGAGATATTTAAAAAGAATATCGAATGGGGGTCTTTTACATATTCATGTGTGCCATTCGAATTCATATAAGCTACAAAGAGGTGACAAATGATAAATTATTTTTATTTGGTGGCCTGAAAGGCTCAATCGATCCAAAAAAATCACCTAAATCATTCATAAATCATAGTTTGTCCGTATTTCGCCTCGAGTGTTGTTTGGATTGTTCTAGACAAAATCTCAATTCACCAACACAAAGTAGAATCTAATCATCGTGAAAAATGGTGTCTCAATGCATAAACCAAATACATATATATTCAAAAGAAAAGTGTTTGGCTTCATCGAAATTTCAAGAACACAATTCTTTTCTCATATAGGCTCAAGAGGGTTTCAAATGAATATTTATGAACAATATAACTAGGTCCAAATAAAATCAAAGATTGCCTCAATCATATATGTGTTTGCAAAAATTTATTTCAATGTCAAATGAAAATCGCAGAGTTGTTTAGAAATTATAAGTCTCAAATTTACCAAATCTCATGATTGTTCTCTAAATTTTTCAAATTGATTGATGAACATGAATGAAATGCATGACCTTTCTTCTCAACACACAAATTTTGTTCATCATTGGCCATTTCAAAAATTTTCATGACTATGACACAACAAACACACAAGCAAATAACTCAAAAGTAAATAAAACACTCAAATAAAACTAAATAAAAAATTGAACACACAAATTAAAATAAATAACATCTCCCCCAAACTAAAATATGTGCATTGTCCTCGATGTAAATGATCATGAAAGTTAGAGGAATACACATACCTCGGACAACGACTGTCAGTGGTCATTGCTATCCTCATCATCTGTGGAATGTGTTTTGTGAGAAGGTATTTCGAATTGAAGGAGAATTTTGGAGAAGTGTTCTTCGTTGATGCTTAATTTCTGCCCCTTTCTGTTTTTAAAATCATCGACCGCGGGTGCGGTCTAGAACATATCGCGGGTGCGGTGTAGCTAAAGGAAATTTTTGAATTTTCGACCTTCAGCTACCGCTGGTGCGGTTAATATTCGACCGTGGGTGCGATGTTGGTTCTGGAAACATATCGCAGGTGCACTACAAACTAGACCGCGGGTGCGCTTTGCCTATTGGAAATTTTCAGTTTTCATTCAGCAAACACTGCGGGTGCAGTCAATAAAGTACCGCGGGTGCGGTATGGCTACTGGAAATTTTTTTATTTTCTGTCTTCAACGACCGCTGGTGCAATATATTTCCAGCTCAGGTGCACTCTTTGAAATTGTTTTCTCCTCTAATTGTTAGTCCTAAAAAACAAAATTGGGATTCATAAGATTTGGTGGAATACAAGAACACACTAAACCAAAAAATCACAACTAAAAATAAGAATACAAGAGTAGAAGCAGAACCAAAAACGAAATGCAATAAAGAAACAAAAATTTGGGTTGCCTCCCAATAAGCGCTTGGTTTAACGTCGTCAATCCGACTGTCACTGCACTGTTCAAGGTGGGTAGTGAGAACTTTTAGATGCCATGATTTCCAACCTTTGACCTTCAACATCCATTGTCAATTTTCTTTGTTTCAAGTCGATGATAGCTCCAGCAGTAGCCAGGAATGGTCGTCCTAGAATGATAGGAACATTCTTACTGTTCTCCACGTCTAGTACCACGAAATCTGCTGGAAACCTCAATTTATCAATTTTAAGTTCAACATCGTCTACACAACCCAATGGCACTTTCACCGATTTATCTGTCAGCTGCAAGATTACTTCCTTGGGTTTTATCTCGCTCAGTCCAAGTTTATCGTAGAGAGAACTTGGCATTATATTCAAACTTGCTCCTGAATCACAGATAGCTTTTTTCACAAATTGACCCCCTATTTCACATGGCACAACAAATTCACCGGGATCTAGCAGCTTCTGAGGAAGATTTCTTCGTGTTACTTCTTCAAGTTCCACTTCCCCCAGATCTGCAGAATCAATATTAGTGTGTAGGTTCTTGAGATCGTCAAGAACCTTTTTCTTTTGAAATTCTGCTTGTAGTTGTAAAAATCTATGGGGGTAGAGAAGTAAAGAAATATCAATGCATTGATTCGAATCATACCTCTCATTTTTCTTACCTCGGACTCTTTTGGTTGAATTGGTTTTTCATCCTGGATAGTGTGAGTTTAACTTCTTTCTCTTCTCTGCTTACCACACCAATCTCCTCGTGTTGTATAAAAATGGCATTCACTTCTCTCAGATTTGGGTCTGCAACCTTTGAACTGCGCCTGATGGTTGAGATGTGAGTTGCTTCGTTATCTGCCCCATTTATGACTCAAGGATTTTCAATGAAGCACCAATATTCGCCATGTGTGTTTCAAGGTTGTCAAGTCTAGACTCAGTCCTAGCCATCCTCTTACCAGATTCAACAACAAATGTCCCAACTAAATCCTCAAATGATGGTTTCCCTTCCCCGTTTGATTTATTGAACCCCGGAACG